>NW_013669511.1:45354-46047 GCF_000517525.1 Limulus polyphemus | reverse complement strand
TATTTTTCTTTCACAAGTGCGCAGGCATTGATATAATATATATATATATTTTTTTTGAACGTTTACTATTAAGCCGTTTCCTCACCATCTCCTGATAAATGTCACAAACGAAACAATCTCATGATTTCCTCATTCGTCTTACCTTACTTTCTGTAGACGAAGAAATATGTAAATACGAGCAGTCTCTCAACTAGTTTATTACAAGGTAAATATACGTATTAGAAAAACAAAAACAAAACCCAATCTGTGATCAGATAAACACTTTTTCCTTAACAGATATAGACGGACTTTCGTCATTTACAGGTCATTGAGCTAGGAGCAGTCTTTCTCACGAGCCGAGGGTTTCGGCTGGTGTATCATGTATAGAAAACTATATATCATGAACCACGGTAGTGATTCATAATAGTGATCGCAAGGAATTGCACAAAACCCCAATAGAACATTCGGGCAAAAAAAAGTACTTTAAACAATAAAGATTCAGTTCAAACAATACTTTAAAATATTTAATATTCACTGCTAAAGCTGTACACATATAAAAATACATAAAAAAGCACGCATGTTAGACTTACAAGGAAAAAAAAAATCCGCTCAAAACGGCCTGTTTGTAATTCTTATTATTTTTATTTTCTTGGCAGCCTAAAACAAAACGGCTTGGTATATTGCACCCAAACCTTTTCTAGAATACTAAATAAG
>NW_013669511.1:40041-44718 GCF_000517525.1 Limulus polyphemus | reverse complement strand
AGGCATAGGTTACGGACCAATGATAACTTTCTAACCATACACACAGTAACATGGGAAAGAATAGAAGCTCGAGATCCTATTGGTGGTTTTCTAAACAAAAACAACAAAAAAAAAAAACGTTTTAAAAACCGTACAAAAATAGCAGTAATTCAGACTTTATTTTTTTTCGTTAAATATTTTACAGAAATAATACAGTTCAAAGTTTTGTACATATTCTAACCACGGCTGTCACATTTCTTTCACCTATCTGAAAATGAAAGCAAGTGATTTATATATATACGTAAATCTGTATATTACACACACACGTTTTAATACATGTTAAAATGCTTTCTGAAGGCTCATTTCAAATTTATAGGAATATACATTTATAATGCGTAGTATAAATCACTTTTACTACGCGTAACTCACGTCACGTCGGGAGAAACTTTGTTACTCTTTAGGATCTTAATACGCGAATCAATAATAACTAATTACAAGGACACTTTTGCTGCCCGTCCTGGTGGTAATAAACAATTAACTTAATAAGTATCGGACTTTCCTTCCCATTACCCATGTCAGGCTCAGATTAGTATTATGTTAATTATCTTGAACATGTACATAACTTTTGGCCGTGTTAAATACTAATTAAATTTAAACCTACAATGTTACATTGTCATTGTCGCGTCCAAATCAACCTCCCGGTGCTGTAAAATTTGTCACGTCGTTCGCGGATATTTTAGAACGATTTGGAATCGAAAATCACAGTCAAGAGAGGCGTAACTTTGACTTAAAAGTTAAACACAAGAGAAATAGTTTCGTCGTTACCTTTCTTCGTTCGGGGTAAATACGTGTTCTCTTTCGGACCCTACGATTTGTGATTGCTTGTTTTTGAATTTCGCGCAAAGCTACACGAGGGCTATCTGCACTAGCCGTCCCTAATTTAGCAGTGTAAGACTAGAGGGAAGGCAGCTAGTCATCACCACCCACCGCCAACTCTTTTACAAACGAATAGTGGGATTGACCGTCACATTATGACACTCCCACGGCTGAAAGGGCGAGCATGTTTGGTGTGACGGGGATTCGAACCCGCGACCCTCACGATTTATGAATAGATAGGAACTCTTCGTCAAATTACAACAGAAAGACCGGGAAGTTTGTAACATGTCATATTGTTAATTTACGACCCTATTCACCACCACCCCTCCCAGCTAATAAACTCGCTAAGGGGAGCCCCCACAGCTATATGGTACGAGAGGAGCTGAAACAATATTATATGATACATGAAAGTTTGTGAAGGAACTACAAAAAAAAACACAAAAAAAAACTGGACTTCATCGGGCAAGATTGAAATTGCGGTTAACTACCTACATATAGGTGGCTCTAGGAGCGATGGGCGTGGCGAACATTTACCTTGTCACGCAAGGACGTCAATAGTCTGTTTGTCGTCAAAACTGACGGCACATTTTTTCTTCTTGGGCACAAATTACACTGCAAGATAAACATCCCTTAGTAACGGATATCTAAGAAATCTGGACCTATACATAGTGGTAGGGGATACATCGTCTATAAGTATATATTTGGATATTCGAGCAAAGCTACTCATGGGCTATCTGCGCATAGCTGTCCCTAATTTCGAACCAATAGACTAAAGCTACTCTTAGCTGACCCAATAGTAGTTTTTGACTGTCACTCCTATAACGCACCAAACCCGAGAGTGTAAAGCGTGATTTTTTTTACGGTAACGGGACGCGAACACTAGATCCGCAGATAAATAATCCGGAACGCTTACCACTATACCAGACATTTTACAAACATGCAAATAAGTTTAAAACAGAGAAATAGAGATTACAAAAAGTTGTAAAGTTCATTACGAGAGGTATTAGGGAACAAATACATTTCCCTGTAGAATAAAAAATAAATAAACAAATCTGTAGCCACGTTTTACCATTTCTCGACGAGTACGAATGGATTAAGTTGTTATATAGGCCAGGTATCTGTAATAAATACTCTTTGGCTACTACAACCTCTCATAAAAATGTACGTGTAATTACTTTAACATTTACTAACGATCGGATTTGAGTTATCGTTAGGGAAAAAGACAGAATTCGTCCTCTTTGTTTATCAGAAAATTTCCATAAACGCAAATTCGTCATCATCTTTAAGAGCATTTAAACACATTAAAGATGTTTTAGTTTAATAAATGTGAAAAACAAAACCAACGTGTTTTTTTTCAACAGTCAAAGATGCATTCCCTGTTAGTTATTTCATCCGATTAGTTTTGGTAACACAATTACCATCATCAGAACATCGTACCATAAATTGTTTTTTTTTGTTTATTGCTCTTAATATACAGTAGCATAATATGCCTGAAAATAAATTATAAGCTTTCAGTTGTTTAAAAAAAAGATAAACGAATTTTTGAATGTAAAAGCTTTAGTTACCAGCAATGTTAAAAATCTGTAGAAAAACAAACTGAAAACAAAATCGAAATGAAAGACTATGGGGGAACAAATTGAAGACCCCCCCCCCCAAAAAAAAAGTGCTTGAGAATTATGAAAAGTGTACTTTTTCAGATTAAGGACTCCCATTTTTAACATTTTTTTTGGGGGGTGTAGTTTTGTTACTTTAAGTTGCTGGTGGTTAAATCTTCGAATTGCTATATAACAACTTAATCCATTCGTACTGGTGGTTAAATCTTCGAATTGCTATATAACAACTTAATCCATTCGTACTGGTGGTTATATCTTTGAATTGTATGACCACAGCTATCCGCGGATAGTAGATGTGTGGGTTTCAGATCCAAGTCTCGTCCCTTAACTGTTTTCCCAAATTATTTATTGTTCTTTTCACACAGTTTTTTTTTTTGATCGGTAACGCACGGAAGGGGGTGGTTACCTGTTACCTACAATGTCCTGAATCCAACCACACATCTACTTTCCGCGGATAGCTGTGGTCATGGTGGTTATCCCTTACCCACAATGTCCTGAATCCAACCACACATCTACTATCCGCGGATAGCTGTGGTCAAGGTGGTTACCCCTTACCCACAATGTCCTGAATCCAACCACACATCTACTTTCCACGGATAGCTGTGGTCATGGTGGTTACCCCTTACCCACATTGTCCTGAATCCTACCACACATCTACTATCCGCGGATAGCTGTGGTCAAGGTGGTTACCCCTTACCTACACCGTCCTGAATCCAACCACACATCTACTATTCGCGGATAGCTGTGGTCAAGGTGGTTACCTCTTACCCACAATGTCCTGAATCCAACCACACATCTTCTATTCGCGGATAGCTGTGGTCAAGGTGGTTACCCCTTACCCACAATGTCCCGAGTCCAACCATACATCTACTATCCGTGTCCTGTTGTGGGTGTGATGACTACCCTTTGAAAAACATACCAGATAATTATACAATGCCATCATTATTACAGGAAGTGTGGTTGGAGTAAGGACGTTGTGTACCTGAGTTTCATCAGTTGAGTGTTTCCAGATTGATTGGTTGTCATTTTCATACCGTCTTTCATCAGTAGGTTAGTGGGTAAGTGGAAAGACCGGGATCGAGCAGTTATTCTTATAAAACTGAACTTTTTGTCATGTCTACATTTGGTAAGATTTTAGTAATCCTTGTTACTGCTCGATTCAGTTACAAATATTTCACTCGCTGCTTTATGATGCTGACTATTATCATCTTATTACACTTGTAGTTGATAAGTGTTCTTCCGCACTGTTTCGTAGTGCTGGTTATTATCGTTTCATTACAATTGTACGAGTTATGTTAACATATCTGATACACATATATATTACATAACGTTCTCGATCTAAGAATTCGGTAAGGAATCAATTGGTATAGAAAACCTTGAATATGCAGAAGACTTTAACATAACACTGACATGAAATGTGTGTCTACATCCGAACAATTTCTCGTGAGGCTTAATTATAATCAGAAGAGATCTCCAATTATATGCATATAAATCCAAGGCAAGCTTTCATTTCCTGGTGTTACGGAGTCAAAAGATGTATTATTCTATTTCAGCATTATTAAACTCATAAAGAATTGTAATGCTAAAACACTTTATGAAACTGCTAACAACGACGTGTGTATTGGGTAATTTTACGAAAATAATTTTACAACGTCTAAACCAGACAATAAATGGCTCGTCATTGACCCCACAACGTTTACTTAAGTTCGTTAATTTCATCCGTATCATTATTGTGGTTCTTGTATACGTACGTAGGTTAGACATCTACCAATCAATAACCAGCTTTGGCTTTTAAGGTTCACTCATAAATCAACATTTTGTGCAATGTGTACAGTGGACAGAGAAAGATTAAAAACTTCCGCTCAAAAGTAATGGATGGCTGGTGCAAACTAAGAAATGTTGGTTACTGACTTTTAAAACTACAATCTGATTTCTATTTTTCAAAATGTTGTTCTCTATTTTACAACAGAATTTTATGTGGGTTTACATTAACAACTGTCTTAAGAATTAAATTATCCCAACACTTCTTTACTAATCACTAGTCAATGACAGAGGGCTACAGAGGGATTGCACCTGACGTTACAAAATTTTCTGTTTTACTCATTGCCGCCATATTGGACGTTGGACATTTCCTTCTAGCAGTCAACAACAATCCATATATCAATGCAAGATTCGCAAGTTTTTAGTTCTGTGATCAACTATGGGGGGG
>NW_013669511.1:34181-39387 GCF_000517525.1 Limulus polyphemus | reverse complement strand
GTTGTTTTATTCTGTTTTTATTTTCATTTTTATTCTCATTTCATTACAAATATAGCGCTATTGTGCGCCGTTTTTGCTGTATTTAATTACAGACAAGCAAACAAACAAACAATCTCAGAGTTTTAGTAGTATATAGATTAAGCATATCGTAAATCGGGTTCTGAATACATACATACAATGGGACCAAAACAAGGTACGTTCTGAAATACAGACATGCCCTAGCGGTCGCTATTATTACTAATTACAAATTGTAATGGATGAGTTTCCAATAAATCCGTTTTGTCAATTTTGTGTCAAGACATTCTAACACAGGGTAGAAAGTGACTTAGAACTACCACTAGATAGCGTAGACGTTGGAGGAAGGGGGGGACACCCTACATCCCATACAGGGAGGAGGAGGAACTCACTTGTCTCCCAGCAGATTTCATTATATTTGCCAAGTCTTCAACCGAGATTTTAGTCCAAAATAACGATTCAAAATATAATTATATAGATAAATAGGGATTGTTTGTTTGTTTGTAATTACGCACAAAGCTACACAATGGGCTATCTGTGATCTGCCTACCACAGGTATTGAAACACGGTTTCTAGCGTTGTAACATTAAAAATGGTAGGACAAATTAGTCTCTAGACATTATTTTTACATTAAATTGAGTGTTTCTCTTGGCCCCCACTGCACAAAATAAACCAATCCAGTTGTCTTCTGGAAAAGTTGCGTAATAACAGAAACGACACCTTACTGTACAAGATCCCATTGTGATCCGGAGGTAGAAAAAAAGTTTAAGAACCAATGGTCTAATATACTTTGGATCAATATACAGCAATCCTATTTAAAAGTTATTGTTTACTATACTTAATTCCAAACGCTACATACCTGGCCAGGGAGGTCAACCGAGGTCATTTATGGCAAAGCTACTAAGGATAACTGCCGCTGATCCTGATTCTAAACTACTGACCAGATGGAAAGCAATCATTCAGCAGCAACCTACCACCCACAATCCCTGCTGACGGATTGGCTGTCACTCTTATAACGCACCCACAGCTCCAGCTCCGAAATCCAGAGCTCTACCACAAGGCCAACGCGTGCCCTAGTGATTTGTAAAACGGGTTAAACGAGAGACATTCAACTTTCATAACTCTATGAGTAAACTACGTGTCAATTAAACCAACGAAGCTAACTCGCGAAACTTGGAATTTTTAATGTAAGACATATTTATCGAGGTTATCCATCTTATAACAGATCCAGGTCATGAATGTTGTTTTACAGTAAAATCCGAGAACAACCAGTAAGGTAGGCTACTGATAGTTGGACCGACTGATACACACACACACACACACATATACCTACTCCTAGTACTACATTGGTTTGCCAGGAGAACAGTGCTCCAGTTCCTTATAACAATGCAATAAAAAACTCCATAAATATAATGAAAGAAGTGTAGACCATAATGGTACTATCAAAAATATAAATATACCGTGAATTTAATTACCACATTGATCAGTCATTATTTGGGTCAAATATTACGAGCAAACCATAAGAAAAAACTAACTTTACTAATTGTTGCTCAAGATAATATTTGGCACACGGAGACTGAGTACGACAGTAGCTGTACACAGCTGCTTCGAGTGTGTTTGTTTTTAAGCACAAAGCCATACAATGGGCTATCTGTTCTGTGCCCACCACGGGTATCGAAACCCGGTTTTTAGCGTGATAAGCCTTCGGACTTACCGCTGCGCCATTGTGAAAAGAAGTCAATAACTGAAGTCTATCTCGAAACGTTCCCACGATTCTGTTATGACGAGGGGAGAGACTGATATTTATTTAACAATGGGCACTGGTCTCCGCCTTAATTCCAGTTACTATACGACGCGAACTTTCTAAAAAGGTATACTTACATTTATCCAATCGTTCACCAAGTGGACATTTATATGTATATGTAGTTGAATTTTCTGTTGCAGGAACATTGATGGCGTCACATAGTCCACTTAAGCACAGAGAAAGGTTTTCTTCTTTTTCTTTTCTTTTTTTACACTAGGATAACCAAATAACGATCGGTACCAAAATCAGCTTATGTTGAAAACGAATTTTTTTTTCGTACACGTTGATAACTGCGTTGCCTACTATTGAAAACGTACGTAGATCTTCCCTCCACAGCTGGACAAATCTGCGGGAAGCAACGCTCTACTGCCCCGGTGGGACAGGTTCGCTCGTGTTCTCAACCAATCACAAGCAGCAACGCAAACGTTTCACCCTTTCTGACTTGCAACCAGTTGACAGCGCGTGCTTGCATTCCACAGGCAATAATAAAAAAATAAATAGATAAAAAAAAAGATGCTTGCCATGTGATTGAAAACTCGGGGAGGAAAACAGTATTTGAAACAGCCAAGATGACTCATCACAGGTGGACTCCACGAAGAACACACATACACTCTCGAGATGTGTATAATTGCTCGCTTCCATTTTTAATAGCGTATGTGTACGTATCCTAATCTTTTGAGAAACGAAGCCCGATATTCACCAAGTATAGAGTATTAATTTAATTATCAACAGCACACAGACGACGAACGGGCACGGTGGAAGAACAAACTCAACTTTTAATGCCACTTGTAATATTATATGCAGTGGAGTAAGTATGTTCGCCCAACTACGGGGGTCCGAAGTTCTGACAAATTGAAGAATTGCCGACAAGGGAAACAAATGTAAAAGGGCCCAATTATTTTTTATGCGGGGAGGAGGGGGCGTCTTTTGCAGTTACGTCACTGATTATGTGTGTTTTTAGTATTATTTTTGGTTCAAAATATGCGGACAGCAATCATTGTTACAGGTTACGTTATCAAAATATGCGGACAGCAAACATTGTTACAGGTTAATTTATCAAAATATGCGGACAGCAAACATTGTTACAGGTTAAGTTAAGCATGCGAGGCGAACTTTAGATGAATTGGTATGAATGATTATTTTAAACTGATAAGACTAGTGGGGGGCCGGCCCCCCAGTGGCACAGCGGTATGTCTGCGGACTTGCAACGCTAGAAACCGGGTTTCGATACCCGTGATGCGCAGAGCACAGGTATCCCTTGTGTAGCTTTGTGCATAATTCAAAAACAAACAAACAAAACAAGACTAGAGGGAAGGCAGGTATTCAACAAAACTCGCCGCCAACTCTTGTGGTTACTAAGATGTGATCAAATAGGGGGATTCGACCTTCTACTTCTGCGCCCCAAAGTTAGAGACCCCCCCATAACCTGCTTCCCTGTGCAAATGCACATGTTGCACCCCCCCAGTCGTACTCGCCCTGCCAGCACTCAGCGTCGGGGGTGCTTAGAAATTAAAGCATAACATTTCGCGCTACAAAAAAACAAAACAGATTGCGGGAATCAGCGTTTCCGATACTAAAGAGTGTGTGGCGGGGGACTGTAAGATCTATTATCAAAGAATTTGCTGTTTGGGGGGGGGGAGGGATTTGCCCCAAGTTAACAGTGTAGCGCGTCATCAGACATAGATCTACAGTAAGCTGTCATTCATGTAAAACCCCGGCCAGTGAAAGTGTTTTTTCGGGGTACTCTCGCCCCCCCTCCCCTATCATCTACATCGCCCAGCCTTGGCATAAATTTATTGATCCCTGCCGCCCTGATTAGTGGTCGTTGTTTTGTTTGTTTTAAAGCAAAGTCACATTAGGCTATCTGCTGCGTCCACCGCGGAGAATCTAATCCCGAATTTTACAGTTGTAAATCCGTAGTCTTACCGCTGTTGGATATTCTGCACGTAATATTTTCGGGCATGGTTTCTTTTAATTCCCCCTTCCCATATTATTGGATCCCATGATTCCTTCATTTTTTTCCTACATTGTTTTAGTCCAAATAAACTTTTCTATTTCGTCGTATTCCAGTTTAAACTACTTATTTATCTAACTAAATTTTTTATTTTATTTTGTTAAAATCTAAACTTTATCTGTTTACATAGCTTATTCATTAAGTTACGTTCCTAAACAAAGTTAGAGTCTACTTAGAGCTGGGACACGGATCGGACGGCGGCAGGTCCGGCTTCCCCTTTTAGGTCCTCTTATTGTACTTTCTGTTCTCAATCACCATATAGTACTTTTCTAACTTCCTTTGACCAAGAGCGGAGCGAAGAGGGGTCGCTTGACCTCTAACCCTTCTGGTTCATCTAAACCTAAACACGATCTCAACATTCATTCTGTGAAGTTTACTGAGAGAGGTCGTCCAGAGGTCAACGCCGTAGTCTTAGTTGAAACAGCCTGAACCTGCCAACTTGAAGCGGTAAATAACTTAGAAAACTGAGGAAAAGGTCCGTGCTGTACAACTTTATTCAGGGCTATCAAACTTATCCCCGCGTGCAGTATTTCGTTGACTTGTTTGTCTATTAGTTGCTATCTGTGCTCTGCCCACCACGAGTACCGAAACCCGGTTTTTAGCGTTATAAACCTACAAGCTTACCGTTATGCCACTGGGGACAAAGTAACGATGCCATCATCACCCGTCATTCCCAAGTGGTCACCCTCCCAAGTACTAACCGACACCGAGGATCGAACGAGATCCGATTTTTTTTTCAACGTGGTATGAAATATGATTGGCTCCTTGTTGACTTCACGAAAATGATGGAACGACGTCCGAGTGAGTGTGTCGTTCGTCACACGGATCTACTGAATACCGGCGAAGGGCAAAGGCCATCCATCATCAGCATCGGGTATACAGTAGAAAGTTGAAATAGCTGCCAAACTGTAATCGTTCGTTCGATTGTTTATCCATAAGGGGGGGGGGGAGACACCCGAATTTTGTCAGTCAGATCCTCGTAACAACTTTAATACGCCTTGTTTATATTTGATAACACAGGCCTGCGAATTTAAACTTAATAAAAGTTGTTTTGATTTTCGCAAATTATATTAATTTTTTTTCTATCACGTAAGGATTTGTTTAAAAATTGGGAACGAAAAATAAAAACTGTTATCAAATTATTATTTCTTTTACAACAATGAACATTTTTTATTGTTATGTTTCTTAACAAAAATACAAACAAACTGAAGAAAGGGGGAAAACATTGATGTCAAACGAATATGCATCCTCATTCATCCTGTGAAATCTACGTCTTTTAGTCTCAAAACTTCGTGTTGTGGTCGTTCTTTTATATATATTGCGTTATGACGTTTTGTGAAAAATCTGTACGTGATGGAGAAAAATGGATATCA
>NW_013669511.1:31070-33155 GCF_000517525.1 Limulus polyphemus | reverse complement strand
TAGCAGGCTTGATATATGAAGCTCTATCTTCTAGCAGGCTTGATACATGAAGCTCTATCTTCTAGCAGGCTTGATACATGAAGCTTTATCTTCTAGCAGGCTTGACGCATGCCTTTATCTTCTAGCAGGCTTGATACATGAAGCTTTAAATGTGACAGTTCTGCTTTGGTGCTTATCAAAATTGCTGAGGAGGCCCTTTTGGAGCTTATCAAAATTGTTGAGGAGGCCCTTTTGGAGCTTATCAAAATTACTGAGGAAGCCTCTTTGGTGTTTATCAAAAATTGTTAAAGGGGCCCTTTTGGAGCTTATCAAAATTGTTGAGGAAGCCTCTTTGGTGCTTATGAAAACTGTTAACTATATCAGGTGTTATTGAGTTTAGGGCCGAAACACTACTCACATATATTAAAAGACGAGCGTACCGAGGGAATCCTACTAAACCGAATTACTGTTGACACATTTGTTGCACAAGGATATATTACATACGAGTCTGTCAAGTTTTCTTCAACGTTTACAAATGACGTGTGTGTCAACATTTGAAACTGTTTTACGTCGATTCGATTTTCACTCTGTTTATGATTGTCACGTGATGATATTGTTTGTTTTCCACTGGAGATAACCACATTTTCTCCGAGGATACAGACAGTTAGGAGATCATTTTCTTTATCGATTCTAAAACTGATTGACTGCTTGACAGGCCGATGACTGGTCTTTCGTTGCTTGGTACCTGATCATCATTGATTTAAAGATCTTACATCCATGGGGTTTGGTAGTTCACACATCATTGTAACAGAGATGGATGACGAAAAAAAAAAAGGGCTGGATGAAACGTAGTTCTGTCTGGTTATTTTTCCCCTGATGATAGAGCACCACAATACATTATTGTCGACAATGGACAAGGAGCTGTTCTCGACCCTCACGAGTAGCGTTGTTATCGAAGATAATCTGTCCACTGGAACGTGCCACTTGTTTCTAGGCAACAGTTTCTTCTTTTTTTTTTTTATTTAAGTATTTTGTAAATGTTATGAACCAATTCAACATTAAACTGAACAGCACTACGAGGAATTCAATGAGTTCGGGTTAGTTGTGCACCGTTGTAAACGTATACAATTATAGTAGAATTATTCTGTACGTCGGTCTCGCTACCATTTAAAGTTTAGAGCATAACTTACGAAATATTTAAATATTGATTTCAGAGTTTTAAAAAATGCATATATCTCTTCGCATAAACATCTGAATACGTTCCAAATAAGACGACGGATCTTAGCTAAATACGTTCAACGTAAACTAAATCAATTACAACAGCGAATTCTCTAAAAAAACCAAAAATATCCCTAAAAACAAGTAACAGGCAAACTACAAAAAAAGAACAGTACTCTAGGTCATCAAGTGAGTATATCCTCGCTGCAATTAACTGTTACTCTTATAAACCACCCACAGATGAAAGTGCTGTCACATCTCCAGCTTCGGACCTTTCGATTCTCAGTCCGACACATCAACCACTAGGCCACTCCCACGCAAACAAATGATCCGACCGCTGTAACTTGGTTCATAAAATCGGATAATGCCCTTGTGGGGGTGTGGTTGATGGCTAGTTATACTTGAATCCTCGGGGTTTTTACCCGTCCGTTTAGTTCACGTGCGTATAAGATGTCGTTTAGGTTGTAAACTCCAATTTTAGTTTTTTATTTCTATTCAACTATTACATTCCACTACTATATGAGGCCTACTTTATTTATTTACTTCGTTCTTCCATGCAGTACTGATGAACCGTGAATTCGTCGAAACTAGTCTGTTGAAGCGGGAGTAGCGAATATATATATATATAACAAATAAACAGATATTTCATTACCGCAGCTAATTGTGTTAAGAATTACAGTTTTAGGATAATTTAATTCCAGAAAAACAAAACAAAATATTAATATTTGTTTAAAATGATTGTGATACAAGGACAATAAATTAACTTTGATAAGTGGTTTTTTTTGTTTGTTTGTTTGATATTCTGTAAATATAAATTATTAAATTATAAAATGGAATAAGTGACAATTAAGCAAGAAAGCTGTTCTACAGTACGCAGGTCCGGCATGG
>NW_013669511.1:28030-30070 GCF_000517525.1 Limulus polyphemus | reverse complement strand
GCAGACTGCGAGTCGAGCGCCCTACCCACCTGGCCATGCCGGGCCTTAAGAATATATAAAATTTAGTGCCCGTGAAACAATGTGACACGTAAAGAAAATTCCCGCGATATCGAGACACAGTGTGTGGCAGATTGTTTGTTTGTTTGTTTTTGAATTTCCCGCAAAGCTACACGAGGGCTATCTGCGCTAGCCGTCCCTAATTTAGCGGTGAAAGACTAGAGGGAAGGCAGCTAGTCATCACCACCCACCGCAGATTGCGAGTCGAGAGCCCTAACCACCTGGCCATGCCGGGCCGTGTGTGGAAGAAGAAAGGGGTTTAGATAAATCTCGAATAGAAACAATGCCTGTGATTCTCTATGACTTACAAGTTCATAAGCAAGACTTTCAAGACTGTTTTTATCAAATAATAATTAACTCGTTTCCCATTTTTCACTATTAAATAAAAGGTATATATAACTGAATGTGCAATAAAAAAAAAGCAGTATTGAAAAACTTGCTTGTTTAATGAGATGGTATTATCTTCGCGGACCCCCCGGGGTTTCGGGGAACACAGGTTGGGAACCACTGCCCTTTTGAAACTTTCAACCTCTCCAATACACCGCGCGGGGAGTCGTCATCTTTGGTAGAAGGATCACCCCCTAATAGAATGGGACGTCAAAGAGACACACTACCCATCACACAATACTTTGAAAGATAAACATACGAATTACACGTCATTATTCTTTGGATAATGGTTTAAATCTACAGTAACAATCCCGGTCGATACCTGATAGGTATGGAGTCTCTCATTTCATCGTTCCTGTTATAAAAACGAAACTGTAACGACTAGACACAAACAACTACATACACGTACTCCAGGAAGAATCAATACAGTATCCTGACAACTAAGAACATTCTAGAAGTTCTTAAATAAGCAGATACTTAGATATCTACAGAATCGATGTCAAAAATCATCAAATCAAAACCGACTCATCTGGGTCAAAGTATTTTAGATTTAGTCTTTTGGAAATGGAAGAAAAAATAATACGAATTGGAAAAAGCAATGCTTTAACATTATACATTAAGCATTGTTACAATACAGTAAAGAATTAGGTTAAATAGGCTTTCAACATGAGCTCTGTGCTACTGTAGACTATGCTTAATATCATTAATGTATTCAACTTGTGTTCTGAAGTTGAATACTGCTAGAAACAGAACGTTTACTGAGCTGAAAATCCACGTTTCTTTGCCTATATATATTAATAATAAGCTAAACATTCCCAATCCTTTGCTTGTATATATGTTAATACTGAGCTGAAAATCCCTACTTCTTTGCTTACACGTTAGTACTAGGCTGAAAATGCCCGTTTATTTGCTTACACGTTAGTACTAGGCTGAAAATGCCCGTTTATTTGCTTACACGTTAGAACTAGGCTGAAAATGCCCGTTTATTTGCTTACACGTTAGTACTAGGCTGAAAATCCCTACTTCTTTGCTTACACGTTAGAACTAGGCTGAAAATGCCCGTTTATTTGCTTACACGTGTCAGTACTAAGCTGAAAATCCCCGTTTCTTTGCCAACACGTGTTAGTACCACACTGGAGTTTCGTCCATTCGTTTGCCTACACGTGTTAGTACCACACTGGAGTTTCGTCCACTCGTTTGCCTACACGTGTTAGTACCACACTGGAGTTTCGTCCACTCGTTTGCCTACACGTCATTCTTTGTTACATGGCAAGGTTACCAATCAGAAGTCGGTCTCCAATACAAACTGAAAAACAAACAAATTTGGTCACACTGAATTAAACTTGTTTGAATAATTCAAATTTAATTTCACATAAGAAGGGGGAAAATAGAAATCACTTAATGGATTCATATATTGACATTTAAGCGACAGTGTGGAACACGTATGTACGGTCCGTTGTTTCTACAATGAAAAGTGTTGACTGACCGGCCTTAGCGACAGCGATATGTACGGTCCGTTGTTTCTACAATGAAAAGTGTTGACTGACCGGCCTTAGCGACAGTGACACAGCAGTCAAGACCTCTTTCACTCCAAAT
>NW_013669511.1:25899-27764 GCF_000517525.1 Limulus polyphemus | reverse complement strand
CAGTGATATGTACGGTCCGTTGTTTCTACAATGAAAAGTGTTTCATTGTAGAAACAACGGACCGTACATATCACTGTCGCTAAGGCCGGTCAGTCAAAAGTGTTGACTGACCGGCCTTAGCGACAGTGACACAGCAGTCAAGACCTCTTTCACTCCAAATAATCACGAGGTTTCCATTACTTACTAATCACGATAATGGGTTATACGTGAAGACTGATACTCTCCTTAACAGGGAATATCCCCTCGGGTGTACCAAACAGTCTGTAAATTAGTATGTAAAATCCATTTAGGGACATAAAACCGGTTTTAAGAGTGTTCTTTTGAGATTTGTCTAGCCGGAAATGGCAATTCGTCTATTATTATGCTTCATTTGCATAATTTATTTGTTTATCATACCACGTGAAAGAAGAAGTGTTCATAAAGTAGACGAACAGCAACAGGAGCATATTATTAAACCCGCTCGGCCATGTCGCCACAGTTACTTTTAAAATCATGCGCACTACACTATTTTGAAGACGTTAACAACAGGATGCCGTTGCTATGGTAAATACAGTCAGATTAAACCAGCAACACAGCGGAATCTGTTGATGTTACACCGGGACCTGTTGATGTTACATCAGGATCTGGTGATGCTACATTAGGATCTGGTGATGCTACATTAGGATCTGGTGATGTTACATTAGGATCTGTTGGTGTTACATTAGGATCTGTTGATGTTACATCAGGATCTGGTGATGTTACATCAGGATCTGTTGATGTTACATCAGGATCTGTTGGTGTTACATCAGGATCTGTTGGTGTTACATCAGGATCTGTTGATGTTACATTAGGATCTGTTGGTGTTTTTTTGTTTTTTTTTAATTTCGCGCAAAGCTACACGAGTGCTATCAGCGCTAGCCGTCCCTAATTTAGCAGTGTAAGACTAGAGTGAAGGCAGCTAGTCATCACCACCCACCGCCAACACTTGGGCTACTCTTTTACCAACGAATCTGTTGATGTTACTATGACAGCAATATGACGTAATTTAGCGAATACAACTATCTCACTCTACGCGTCCGGATACGATCAAAACACTCCCTGGGATCGAAAGAAAATAACTGCAAGTCACATTCACGTCCTCTTAATTGTAAATTTAATGAATTCAAATAAGTGGAACACCCTAAAGGATAGCAACGTATCAAAGTGCGCTGAAAAAGTTGGTACATGGTAAACGCGCGACATCACCATCACGAGCGCATGCAGCACCATGGTAAGAATTGTACGAAGACAAACAAACGAAACGAAGATAAAGTTAAAATTCTGACCCACCTAGTGTTGTGGAAGGGGTAAGGCAACAGTTTGTTAAGGAAAATCACACAACGGCTATCTTCGTTAGCCCTAAATTTCAACCAATAGACTAAAGCAGCAGTTCTCACTCTGTGATCCCTTCAGCTAGTCCACGGAAAGTAAACGGAAGCATAGTGTAGAGATCTCATTATGGTCCACCGAGATAATACAGAAAAAAGCAAGGTGATCCTCGAACAAAAGAAGTTTGAGAACCAGTGGACTAGGGGGGAGGCAGCTAATCAATAGTATCCACAGCCAACTCTTGGGCTATTTTACTCGAATAGTGAAATTTGACAGTTATTCTTATAACACATCCATGGCCGCAAAGAGCAGGCCGCGGTTTTGTAGTAACGAGACGAGAACCTTGGACCTCCAGATTGACAATCTGGCACACTAACTACTGTTGGCCACGCCCAGTCCATGTGAATCTACCGCATATATTCAAATGAATGGTGATTTTGAACTTAATTATATATATACACTGAGTGGTCACAAGTAAATAGACACCTAATTTGTCGTCATTTAACTAATTTATGCTA
>NW_013669511.1:24380-24920 GCF_000517525.1 Limulus polyphemus | reverse complement strand
GGTAGGTGTCTATTTACTTGTGACCACGCTGTGTGTATATATATATATATATATATGTAGTCAGTAAAAAAAAATACACGACTCAGGTTACTAACACGTGTTTATCTATTTCCCGACACAAATATGTGAAAATATCACAGAGCTTTCATCGGCCTATGTATATCTACATTATAGTCACTCCTGCGACAGGAGGAGTTAAAAAAAAGAGGATATTGTTAATGTCAGGAGTATTCGTTAGGTTGTGTGTAAACCAGCTAAATAGAGACGATGTTAGTCGAGAAGCAGCATGAGACGCATTGTCTGGAGTGGTCAACTAATTGTATATATAAAGCAGATAAGTAACGTGGCTTAGTTGATAAGATCCCGCCTATTTGTAAGCATATGTTCGTTCGAAACAGCTTAATTAAAACATTTCTATGAACTTTCTATCTCCAGTATTATCTCAGGAATAAATGGCCTTTATACTGTATCGGAGAAATATGCAGACTTGGATATATATATATATATATATATATATATAGAGAGAGAGAGAGAGAGAGA
>NW_013669511.1:20514-23380 GCF_000517525.1 Limulus polyphemus | reverse complement strand
TAGTAGTATATATATATATATATATATATATATATAGAGAGAGAGAGAGAGAGAGAGAGAGAACTAATACAAAATTTACATATTCTATTAGCTTTCTAATTAATCCAACCGTTTGATCTGGAAGAGTTTCTTTTGTTCGTCTAGCTATTGATCAGCACACGAAACTTTAAAACCACTTCGCTGAGAAGTTTCTGGAAAATTCCTAATTTGATCAGATAACAGCAGACATATCTTCCCGCTACACAATAGTTTAAAAGAATTATGTTGCACAAATAACGTGCTATGAACTTCTTTAAGTGTATTTAGAAAGTTACAAACCTAGATGTACATTCACGAAGGTACCTTTGTGGATTTAATTATATCCTCAAACAAATACTACCTTTTACCAATTAATCTTAGCTTAGTGAAAAAAAAATGGGGAGGTCGGAACAAGTCGATAATACCTCAGTTATATACTAGCCATGTCGATATATAATCTCTGGGAAAACCATCCGTACGTTTCAATAATGACACACAGTAAGATAAGCTAGCTGGACTGACAACAATGAATAAGGACACACAGTAAGATAGGCTTGCTGGACTGACAACAATGAATAAGGACGCACATTAACATAAGCTAGCTGAACTGACAACAATGAATAAGGACGCACATTAACATAAGCTAGCTGGACTGACAACAATGAATAAGGACGCACATTAACATAAGCTAGCTGGACTGACAACAATGAACAGAGACAGTTTTTATCACCTGAATGGATAAATATCATTGATACGTTTTACGAAACTTGAGGAACAAATGCTTACAGATGGTTAAACAAAAGATACGCTTCTGATAATTAAACATTTCAGCTGAGTTAAAAAAGGGATATACAAATAAACAGGATTTTCTATAAATTAAGTATTGACCACTATCCTTGCGATGATTAAGTTGTAAATGGCACAAAGTTCAAGCATTTTTTGGCAAAATGACTCGGACGAAATCGTAGAATTTCGAACGTTTCTAAATATACTAAACCTAGATATTTTCAGGTGTTTTTATTTAATTTCTTTTCAGTAATTTTTTCTAATTTGAATCTATTTTTCAATCTCATTTATTAATGATAATTTATATATGTACCCTTACACAAACTACTAACTGCAATTACACAAATATAAGCACCTATTGTATACCCCAAGAAAAAACATTTATTTAGGTGCTTAACCACGTGATCACATCTACCTGCACGACTATTGTTCCGACACGCTATATACGTCATAGTTGTGATCTGAGAAATATTCTCATTTAACATGCATCTGGCTCGTGATAAAGATATTTTCCTTAATCTCTCCAGGTTTTTTTTTAACAGTTCCCACTCTTAATACCAGTTTAGTTTATATACTCAATTATAATTTCTAATACACAGAGCACACAGAATATAAACTTATTTCTACCAATCAAAACAATAAACGTATATATTAACCGAAACATTTGTTGAGCATGTTGCCCAAGCAACAAGAACATTTAACACTATACATGCACACGTCTCCTAGCCAAAAACATTTAACACTATAGATACACGTCTCCCAGCCAAGAACATTTAATACTATATATTCACGTTTCCCAGTCCACAATAATTAACATTATATATAGGTCGCAGCTTTAACGCTATGAGTGCTTTGTGAGTACGTGTATTTCATTGATAATGCAGACAACCAGCTATAGAGAGCCTTCAGGCATACGTTACCTAACAGGCTATTTTCTTAAGAGCACGCATACACGTAAAAATACCAGTCCAACCGTACATAATGTTTCAAGTCCTTGCTAGAACGTGAACATAAAAATCACGCTAAACTAAGACGTCTTTTTTATCATCATGTAATAATTCAATCTCTGTTAATTCAAGGTTGCTAATTACCATATAAACGTGTGTGCCCGTGGGTGTGGTTACTGATCTTTCTTTGAGATAACGATGATAATAGCTACTGTAAGTTAGCCAAACATTTATCTGACTTCCGGTCGCCAACGTGGTATTCACTCTAAGTGATCAGAAATGAATATCAATTCCAATCGTGTGAAATGTTTACTTATTGATTTTATTTGTTTGCTTATCACTTTCGCGCAAAGCTACCCGAGTATAGCCGTTCTTAATTTTGAACAAATAGCCTATAAATTAAAGCAGCTAGTCAACAATATCCACCGCCACCTCGTGGATTACTCCTATCTGATCGAATCGTGCGGTTTTAACGCCTTGTATTTGTATTTATGGCAAAGCTACTAAGGCTATCTGCAGCCGGCCCTCATTTTGATTTACTGACGAGAGAAAGGACAGCCAGTCAGCAGCACCCTACCACCCACGCTAAGAGATTGACCATCACTATTATAATGGACTCATAGCTAAAAGTGGGAAGGGGCGGGGACGGTGATTTTTTGCGGTATTATTGAAAACCGGCTAAACCGCTCCAAAATACAGAGCTCTGCCTCAGGTTCAACCCGAGCCCGAATTCGTCATCATTCTTACAGTAATCCCACGACCTCTTGGTCCGGTACGAGTTTTTGCGAAAACGGGACATAAGCCATGCACCCTCCGTGCACGTCAATCAGTAGGCCACGCGTGCCAAGTCGCATATTATTAAGAATAGTGGTCACTTCCAGATATTTTTACGTACAAGTGGTACTTGTTTTTTGTTCATAAGCGCAAACCTACACAATGGATTATCTGTGTTATGCCTACCGCCGGTATCGAAGCCCAGTTTTTAGCTTTATAAGCCCTCAAACTTATCACTGAGCCATCAGAGAAGCCGCAAGTGGTGTACTCTAAGTAGTAAACAGGATGGTGTTTTGTTATACTTTAAACCCACCCAACTATTTGATCGTAATGTATTAGGT
>NW_013669511.1:15775-19514 GCF_000517525.1 Limulus polyphemus | reverse complement strand
ATCTTAATGGGAAAACGTATGCAAATATGGAAGATGTTAAAGAGGACATCGACATGTTTTTTGCTTCAAAGCCAAGTGACTTCATTAATAAGGCCATTAACAACCTGATTTTAGATGGAAAAGCACCATCGATAAAACTGGAGACTATTTCATTTAATAAATATTTTGTTTTGATTTACAAGTTGTTCTAGTTTTTTCATCTAAAAAAGAGCGACATTAATTTCTTGACAACCTAATATATTAACACAACAACTAATAAGGTAACTTTCAAAAGCTTAAGAAATTCTAAATAAGCAAAGACATAGATATCATGAAAAAAAAACACGCATTAACTTCAACTGTAATCGTGTATGTTTTCCTAGAATCTTTCAAGAATTAGATTACACACCTGGTCTACTTGTTCGCAAGATGAACTAGCATGTCACGCTTAATGTTGATGAAGATTAGTGCATTGTCGTTCTAAGTACACAAAGATTCTTTTATACCAATTGATCTGAAACACAGTAGAAAAATTAGAAGTTTTTTCTTTCTTAAATCAACTACAAGGTTTGTTTGTTATGGATTTCGCGCAAAGCTACACTAGAGCTATCTGCGCTAGCCGTTCCTAATTTAGAAGTGTAAGACTAGAGGGAAGGCAACTAGTCATCACCACCCACTATTTTACCAACAAATAGTGGGATTGCCCTATGGTTGAAAGGGCGAGCATGTTTGATGTGACGGGGATTCGAACCCGTGACCCACCATAACCATCTGACCATGCCGGGCCCTTTAGAGCTTCACAAACCAAATAGTCTAAGCCTGTCTTTTTTTTTCGTGAAAAAAGGGTACTACCCACCCATCCACCCTCGGTCCCACTCCTTTAACCGCCCTGAAACTTTATATGGAACTGTTCGACTTCTTGAAGAAGGCCAATGTTTCAAACTCAAAGATAACGGATTTGAATTGAAATCAGCAACTAAAACAAGTTGATTTGGGCGTATAAAGCTCGTTCTCCGAAATGTGTGGTTAAACCTCTTAATTATAAATTCAAATGTCACAAGTTTAACGACAGAACGTTACAATATATCCCACAATGTTGCCCTTGGAAATAGCTCTTAGATCATCTTTTTCAGTTATGTGTTTTGTAAGTGGAAATATACATAGATATATACATACCCTAACTCAGCATTTCCTTGCACTTGTGGTTTCAAGTGTTGTTTTCTAGATGCTCTCCCATTTCGTTTGACTTAATGTACCACGATATGGTATTTACTAACAGAAGCCAACGTTTCAAGCTATATAACAGGCAGGCTTAAATGTCATAGTTAATACCGACTTGGCCGCCAGAGCACAGATACTTGGATGAATGTTCTTCCGCAAGCCGTGAGAAGAAAACTTGGTTAAATGATAATAAGGAATAAATTGCCTCGTCAATTTACACCTGCTGCTGTAAACTGTCCTCATTAGTTTTGGTTGGTTGGTTTTTCAACGCGTAGGGATTAATTTTCTTATACCACGCCGCAAAATAGTGCATATCTTAAATAAATATGCTAAGCCTACTACGCAGTGTACGTAACTTAATGGGAGCAGTAAACAATGCCTTTCGGGAGAAGGGGTGTAAATATCGTAAAACACGTGAACTAATTCTTTTGTTAACATCCTCCGAGGGTGAATGGTAATTTAATAAGCTCCACCAGACGCTGAAAAGAACACCTGAGAAGAGAGAACTGTAGCGAGCTCCTCCTCCATTCACGCGACATTACCGGTGAAAAAAAACCTTCCTCTGTAACACTACTTTGTACGACAGTAAATGAAACTTGATGATTACCCAAAAAGTGGAATATTCCTGTATACAAGGCAACCGTGCCGAATTAGGCTTTCAAACCCATTTTCTTAATGCCCATCTAAAGCTAACCCAGGCACAAGTATACACACACACAGGAAGGTAATTTATTTATCTCAGCAGAGTGGCCTAGCGTGGCGACCATGTATATGTGTGTAAGACACCAAACCAGATTAATATTGGACACTCGCCGCTAGGTGGGCACTAACTAAGACAAATGGCATGTTTTCGACAAATTTCCGCAAAATGTCGAGAGCAGATGAATGTAGATTACGGGCTTTGGTTAATTATAACCCTTACAGTGCAAGATATATTGAGTGCTTCCGTACAACTCCAGCTTGGCTTGTTAACCCTACTATTGAGGCTTCGCAGCAAGGAAGCTGTAAGCATTCTTGTGGATTATTCCACAAAAAGAGTGTTTTGTTTTTCTTTAGCCTAACACACACACACAAAAAATTAAGTGCACCCTAGTGTGTAAAAACTAAATTAAGGTTATTGATTCCAGCCTGCACGATATACAAATACATGTACGTCACAATTCAGCATTTTTTTTTTTTACATTAAAACTAAAGCGAGTAAATAAAAACACTAGAAAAGTTTCCTTCTTATTTAACTCTTTAAGAAAAAAAAAAGACAAAACTCATCACATTCTTATCTTTTTTTTATCAAACGAACGTAAATTTTGAAAACTTAAATATTTCTTTTAAATGCAATCAACAACACAATAGATATATACTAATTATAAACTAGACGTACTTCTGCTTCAAGTCTTCTGTTTCAACAATAACTAATACCCAAAATTACGAGCAACGAATATTTTTATTTCTTGCTTTTGAAGTTCATATGCCATGTTGTGTTGTAGCCTACAGAGTACATAATGCTTCTCGTGATTCGTAGCATGCGCACGTTTTACTGACGTCACGATAGTACAAGTTGCAATGTTAAGCGTTCCTTATGTGACGTCATTTTAGTGTCTACTGACTGACTGACAACACGCTACGGTATAATGGTGCCAATGGTTAAAACAGGTGACCCCTCCAGGCAGCCTTCGCCCCCTTACGGGGAAATAACACAGAAATAAAAACTGTATAACTTACAACAAGCAAATCGAATGAGAATTTGTAGTTAAACAACAGGTGACCCCTCCAGGCAGCCTTCGCCCCCTTACGGGGAAATAACACAGAAATAAAAACTGTATAACATGCAAATCGAATGAGAATCTGTAGTTAAACAATACTTTTTCTTTACATATATGCAGTTAAAAGTAAGTTGTTTAAAGTCACTTCCTGCAAACCTTCTCGGACTATACGGCCACATATTAGGTAAGTATTAGATGTTAAGTTTCAATTAGATACCAATTATTTAATAATTATTAAATTAATTTTTATTAATTAATTATTAATATTATTAATATTAATAATTATTAATATTAATTATTAACTAGGCCAGGTTCGAGGGTATATAATCAAAAATTATAACGATAAGTTTATTACTAATACAACATCATTTTGTCTATTTCGTATACACTACCAAACTGTAAGTAACCTATAATGATTTTACAAACTGGTTTGAAATCAAAATCAAACTTAGAGTAAGCGGATCTTTTACAGTGCAGAACACCGAAAGCACCGTATAGGCCTACGCTCATTATAATTACTAGCAGAGACCCGCAAAATATTTCCGGCCAAATTAGTATATTTATCGTAAGAGTATTTCTTTAAATATAACATTTCTAGCACAATACAAATGAACTGTAATCGTAGACAACGAAATGTGTAAATACACTTGTATATAGACCGTACTTTATAAAACTTTAACTTATGTTAGGCCTAAGCTAGATAAAGAGACAAATTAACACTGTAACCTGTGTACGTTTTTTTTTACTTGAGTTTAGTTAGGACTAAACTTTACTGTACT
>NW_013669511.1:8413-15312 GCF_000517525.1 Limulus polyphemus | reverse complement strand
CTACGACCCAACGTCAAACCGTTTTTAAAAACTTAGATAACTTTTTAATATTCTGTTGTACAAAATGGTTAGTAAAGTATATTTACATTCTTCTTTTGTTGTTACTTCTTGTTTCATACAGCAATTGTAGCGACTTGATCAGTGAGCTTTGCAGCTCTCTACTGCAGGCAGATTGTTTGTCATCGAGTGAATAATGCACATGCGCGGTTTTTCTTGGGGAAACATTCTAACTACGCATGCTTATGCAGCAGGTTCTCGGTCAGAAAGCGTAACGGTCGTACATACAAACAAGCAGAATAATAGTACAGAATATTATTGTTAGTAGTTATAAACGTAAAACGTAAAAAAAACAATCTGCCAAAGTATTTGAATTTACGGAGTGACAAAATATATGCACAAAGAACAAAATTTTTAGATTTAGTCATTAAATTATTTAACTAATGTATTTTAAAATTTCAAGTACAGCAATAATGGTGATATACACTGATGTAAAAGTTTGATTCTTTTTTCTTGTAGGCGTTAACTTAAAATCCTAATTCCCTTCTAATGTTGGCTACCGTGTAGTATGTTACAAAGGTCTCTAACTTGATTAAAGCCCTCCCCCAGTAGCACAGCGGTATGTCTGCGGACTTACAACGCTAGAATCCGGGTTTCGATACCCGTGGTGGGCAGAGCACAGATAGCCCATTGTGTAGCTTTGTGCTTAATTACAAACAAACTTGATTTAAAATGTGTAAAAAACAACAGTTTTCATTAAATCAGCATTGTGAATAAACTTACGCCAATTTAATTTTTTTTTTTAGAATTTCGTGCAACGAAACTGATCATCCTACTGTAAATTTTTTTATGACGAGCTTCAAAGTTTAAGGCATTTTAAATACACATGGAAGTTTACTAAATTATTAAACAAACTTCACGTTGAAATTGATACAAAACTTTAGAATTCATTAGAAATTGAAAACAGAGAATCAAATAAATTTAGCCTTAACTTCCTTGAAGAAGCCAGGAAGCTTTGAGTTTGATGCACACTCGGTGCTTTAATTATTCACTACAAATTAGCAGCTGGAATTAAGCATAATTAACAATACAGCCAATTCATCATACATTAGAAGTCTCCCATTAAAGTTTCTGTTCTACAGAGAAGATTCCGATAATACAGCAGCTCTAAATGAACAAATTAGTTTACTAGTAACATTGTAAATTACATTTTCAGTTTTTCCATTTTGAATGGCGATTTCTCATGATCTGACCGCATGGGGGCATATTAGTAGGAACAAGTTACTGTGCTTCCCTTTAGGATAATGTTGGTGTAAGTTACCGTCTTTAACTCGTCATAGTTTTTGCTAAAGAAATTAATAAACAATATAAGTCTTAATGTACTATCGTGCCAGCAATGTTCGGGGTTTGATAACGATAGCACAAGGTAAGTTTCAAATACCTGGATCATTAACTGTCCTTTAAAACTTCTAGAAATATATATAAGAGTAGTAAACAACTCTGAGATTTTCCAGACAAGGAATTTAAATGCTACTTTCAAATTCAATCTTGTCAACAATAACGAGACAAAGTAAGTATTTAAACTTAAAGCAACTATGATATAAATTCGTTTTCATAACACATTATCTCTGATCGTTTTATAACAGCCAGACAGAAGAAATAGGTAGTTAAAGCAACTATTACATAAGTAAATGTTTATGTTTTATTAGTAACGTAGTGATACAACAGAAATAATGAAGCATAGTTGGACAAAGATAAAAGTATATATATAATATTTCAATATGTCACAATAATCATAAAAATGATAAAGCAGCAGAAGTCCAATAAAATATTGTCAATGAAAGCGCCAGAACCATAAAAATGATAAAGCAGCAGAAGTCCAATACAATATTGTCAATGAAAGCGCCAGGACCATAAAATAATAAAGCAGCAGAAGTCCAATAAAATATTGTCAATGAAAGCGCCAGAACCATAAAATAATAAAGCAGCAGAAGTCCAATAAAATATTGTCAATGAAAGCGCCAGGACCATAAAATAATAAAGCAGCAGAAGTCCAATAAAATATTGTCAATGAAAGCACCAGGACCATATGCTTGATAATAGAGAATGAACTTAGTTCAATACAACACTGGTTATTAAGACTTTCTCAAATGTGAAGGTGCATCCCATAGACTTTCTTGAATTATTTCACATATAAATATAATTTTTTTTTAATTTTAAATGATCACAAAATATATGTGTTTTTCCTAATGAAATGTTTACTCTTAGTCTTTCAATATTTTTCTGGAAAACGTAAATTTAGTAAGAAAATTAATTATGATATGGCTATCTTATTAAGAAATACAAAGTTGCTCCTTTTATATGCTATTTTTATTCACTTACCTTAAGAAAATTTGTATTCTTTAACACAACTTGCTCACAGGTGAAATATTTATATTTCGTGTTTTTATTCTAAGCGTAATATGTACTGCAGTGTGAATATTAACAGTGGTTACTTTTATAATGAGATCAGTCACTCTTACTGATTAGAAAGGCTAAAGTTCAATAGTGTCAAATGCTACAGCTACACCAAAGAAACTGGCAATACCATGGCTGAGTTTTCTGACAAAACTAATTACCAAGTAAGACTACCAGAAGAAAAATTATTCTGTCTTTCTTTCTTGCGAGTTTTACTCGTGGTTTGATCGTATAGAACACACTTGATAACGTTTTTAACATTTGTACTCGCAAACACAGCTTGGACAACTGGAATTATCAACTCAAAAAACAAATGAAAAGTGCCTGATAAAGATCCAGTGAGCAATTAGAACTTTGATAAAAACCTGGAATGCTCCAAAAAGGTCAACTGGTTAGTTGCATGGCACTACATCGAACTATTTACTGTTATTTCTATTATTTTAAGAAGCTTGTAAGCATATTTTGTCAGATAATATATAAATTATTTATTTTTCCGAATATTTAAGTGGTGATAAAATACTTTGTTATCTAGTGTTCTAATACTTACCTATCTTTGGCTTCTAAACATGTATAGATCAGTTTATATTACTGTCTCTAGAGGGCAACACTGTGTTTAATGTATACTAATAATTACTGAAATATTTGTACAACAACTAAGTTATGGTAGACTCCAATGTTTTTTTTTGTTTTGTTTTTCCATTCTAGAAAGGTTGCTATAGTTATGTTAATATGGTACAAATTTCCAATGGGTAAGTTATATTATGTAATATAGTAATTAATGGTTAAGTAAATCTATAAGATTGTCACCAGATGGCATCACAAAGCAAAATAACTACAAACACAATTTTAAGGCTGCTGTGAAAAAAAACAATCGTATTTTGATCACTGGGTTAAAATAACAGATAAATCAAAAGAGTTATAAAATGAACCATAACTTGACTAGGTGTTGACTCGGATCATTCATATAAAATATTGCACTGTGAACTTGACTCAAGTCCTTCTAATCCGGTGTTGACTTGGATCATTCATATAAAATATTGTACTGTGAATTGGACTCAAGTCCTTGTAATCCGGTGTTGACTCGGATCATTCATATAAAATATTGTACTGTGAACTTGACTCAAGTCCTTGTAATCCGGTGTTGACTCGGATCATTCATATAAAATATTGTACTGTGAACTTGACTCAAGTCCTTGTAATCCGGTGTTGACTTGGATCATTCATATAAAATATTGCACTGTGAACTTGACTCAAGTCCTTGTAATCCGGTGTTGACTCGGATCATTCATATAAAATATTGCACTGTGAACTTGACTCAAGTCCTTGTAATCCGGTGTTGACTTGGATCATTCATAAAAAATATTGTACTGTGAATATGCTTTATTTAATAAATTATTCTACCAAATAATTAGAGTATTTGATACCAAAAAAAATATATCTAGTAAAATCTCATTCTTTCTACTTTAGACTTTCATGATTTTTTATCCTAGATTTTCACACTAACAACAGTAATATAGATAACATCCAGATATTTGGCTTAAATGGACTTACTCCTGCCTGTTTCTATAGTAGGACAACATTTTGGCTTCTATACTGAAGCTTTCTTTAAGTGAATGTCAGAGTTATTAACTATATAGCACTCTAAAAACAGGCAGGAGCATCTATATGTATAAACTGCTAAAAATACTCTTGAAACAACATTACCTACAGTTTGACAAAATTACCTTAATGCCAAGCAAACACTTACGAACATGTGTAGTGTGTAATATTTTACAACTAATATCTCACATATTAAGCAAGTGCTCTACCATCTGTACTAAATGATTAACTTCATAGCTACTACTAATAAAGCAGTTTTTAACTATACAAACACCCTGACTACCACATTCCTCCCCTCTCACAAACAAAGCCTGCCCTCAAGTCTAATCTTACAGTCATGGGATGGTCCCATTTTACATCTTCTGAGACCTCGGGTATATGCCAGTCAAAAACTCTACTATTTGAGCTAATGGGCTAATCCCTTAATAACTTATAATTTAGCATTTTTCTAATTATTTAAACAATCTCTTTTCCTTATATGTAATAATAGTATTAAACACACATAATTCTAGTACTACTTTTGCCTCAAGAATCGAAGCTAGAGTATGCCACAATATTCAATGGTTTGACAGCAATCTCAACAGTTGGTTTAGAAAAACTTGAGCATAAAGAATATAGAAAGTGTTTTAATTATTCACCTGATAATCAAACAAGTTCCAATTTCTAGTTTCATCTCCAAATACTCCTTTTTTTTCTTTATAATTTTGCAATTTTATTTATATTTAATTCTTATCTTGTCAAAATTTTAGCTTACTCTCTCTATAGACTCGACTTGATTTTATCAAGCACAAACATTTATGAAATATGTTTCTTCATCAATGTGTGATACACTGGCTGTTTATTAAAACATTGTTTCACACATCATAGATAAGTGAATGTATATACTGTTTGAGTGTTTGACTTAGTCAGGTACTAGAGGACTACTTGACTGACTACAGCACAGGTCTAAACACTCACCCATTTCCAGAGATAAAGGTAAACATAAAGTCTTCTTTACCTGTTCAGCAATTTCTATAGTTTATTGCATAGGATAGAAAAAAAAATAGACTTTTCACGAGTGACAGCTTTGGGAAAAAAAAAAAGGTAATTACTAAATAAAAATGTATTCATGAATATTTCATCAACATGAATCTTTCGTGGCAATTCTGACAGTAATTAAATCATTATCCCCCAAATGAAGGTACAGATGTTTCAGAATGGTAGTTATAAACTGTTAATGTTGTGTTAATCCCATGGAAAAAGCTACACATCTATCATTGAAACAACTTAAATTATTAGATTTGTTACAAAAGTAATCATTACATAAGTCCGGTATTCACATGTCGAAAGAAAGTAATCACAAGATGGGTGTGTGATTTGTTAAAGGAATATTTTAACACGAGATCATTTTAATGATATGTAACCACATATCATTAACCACAACACACATGACACTAAGGAAAAACTGGATAAACCACAAAAGAAAAACTCAATAACTGAGGAGGTTTTGGAAACTAGACCTTCCTTCTTCAGAGGGGAATTGAGATGTGGATGGATATATCTACACACACACACACACACATACATGCATAAACGCTTCTCACCCAGTAACCTTTTGTGGACTATTTGTTTTCCAATGTTGCCAGACTTTTTCTTCTTCAGACATTCATTATGGGACTTCAGCATTCTTGATGCTCAGATTTCTGCTAGAATACATGGGTTATTTATTAACTTTAATCCCCTTCTAGAACTGAAGAAGCTGTGGATTTAAACAGATGCAACTCAAGTTTGCTCCAGTATTTGGTGAAATACTTGTTTAACTTACGTTTATTTACAGTCAATAATGCCAGGTAACATAATTTTTTAAACAGATGACACTACTAGATGTATAGTTAGCTTATGTAACACATGTACATAATTCTGGGATTAACCCCCCCCCAAAAAAAGATCCCGTATAAAACTGAATAACAAAACTTATCATTCAAGTGAATTTTGAGTTTAAGATGCTCAGAAAGGTCCTATAAAAAGTTCCCAGTACAACTTATGTATCATGATATGCTCTCAAGAGACTTAACATGTAAGGAAAATTAAACTATCCATTTTACAAATTTGAAGTCTTAGTTAATTAAAAACACTTGTTTCTTTATTGTTTTAGCAAAATAATGCATTTTCTCTTATGCAGCATTAAAGTACACGCAATGAAGAAGGTTTTATGAAACTTTATTCACATACAAAAAGAAATATGTAAATATTCCTGTTAATTTCAATCAAAGATATTACAGTAAAGGAGGTTATGAATATATTAAATAAACCAATTTTAAAAAGTATTTCTTTACATTTCTTGTTATTTTCTTCATTATTAGTATTATTATTATCTGAATATGAATTTATATTTTTTTTGTAAAAAATTGAATTTTTGATTACAAAAATGTCAACTTTTTCCAGTTTGTTTTTGCTTAAGTGCAAAACTACACAATGGGCTAATCTATGCTGTGCCCACCATGAATATCAAAACCAGATTTATAAAAGTGAAAGCCTTCAAGCTTAAAGCTGAGCCACTGGGAGGGTCAACTTTTGTAAGGTTATCTTCAAATAATTACTTGGCTGAATGGTCAGTCTGACCTCTCAAGATGTGCCTAGTTGTCCTATCCCTCTTAACTTGTACTCCAGCTCCTGGCCGTAGTCACACTGACCAATCACTTTATTGAAGGTAATTAAATCTAGGGTCATGACAAATTCCCATTATGTTTAAAGCTTATATACTAATATTTCAAGTAATGACAATATGCAAGCATTAGTATATACGAAGATACAACTTTACTGGGGCTGTAAACAAAATAATAAATATTTTGCTGAATGTTGGGTAC
>NW_013669511.1:4159-7413 GCF_000517525.1 Limulus polyphemus | reverse complement strand
CATGGTCTATCTGTGCTCTGCCCACCACTGGTATTGAAACCCCCCTATCAAAAGACACAAGTGAAACTTTGTTTAGTACAAAATGTTTAGTCTCTTATTATATATGTGATCACATGTTAAGTGAATTACAATTCTGCTCAGACACTGAATTTAAAATTAGGTGTCTTCCATGATTACCTTACTACTGAACATCTGATCAACCAACCTGATAAACTTCAGGAGACTACTCCAAAAGGTTGAGAGAGAGAAAGGAAAAAAAGGTTAGTCTATCAATACAAGAAAGACTAAACTTTCAGGTTCACCAGCATAAACAACAACAATGTGAGAAAAAGAGGGGACAAACAGGGTAGAAGAGGAAGAATATTTATTTCAAGCACACTTATTGAATATTTAACTATCCTGTCAGCTTACATTATTCTACTTATATCAGAAACTTCTTCAATTATGCAAACGAACATAATGAATATGTTGAAGTCTCAAAGTATTATACATAAAATCTTTATTCAATAAGACCCTTATAATTTATACAAAATTAGGCTTATGGCTAATTAAGTATAAATGTACATTATAAAGTCATGTGATGTAAAGTAATTAGCATTTTCACAGACACAAGATGTCCTATTTTAGCTGGCCTGATAAGCTTTGACAATGGGGGGAGTTTCTGTCAGTAGCAGCCTACAACGGATTTTAGTTGAAATATTATTATGTACGCTCCTTAACAGAAATCCACACTGAGCCAGTTAAAGAGCGAATTGTTGAAAGGATCTTCAATCTTATTGTGATGCCTCATAAATATTTCTTTAAATGTTTTAAGGTACCCGGTTTGAAACTTTAGGGTTAAAGTATTTAAAGAACTGTATTATAATTATACGTTGATTTTCAATAATGGTTTACGTGTACACGATACAACTGAAAATATTATTTCAATTTTAAGCCTTCTTGTTATATAAACAAATGGATGTACTCTTTCCATCTGTATGATGCTAACAAAATTGAATGGAAAGCTAAAATAATTTGCAGATGTGTATTTTTATGTTTACTACAAGCTTCTTTTTTTTCAGATGTTTAAATATTCAATCTAAATCTCAATACTTAAACATGAAGAGCCTTGCCTAGTCAAAATCAAAGAAACTAAACCAAATATTTACCTAAGCCTAAGCTTTGTTTTAATATATACGTCATTTTAAGTTGGTAAACTCACTCTGGAGCCACAGCTGTCTCTTATAATATCACATAAAGCAAATGAATTTGTTTCACTTATAAAAAAAAACAATAAAAAAACTTCATTCTGGTTATAACTTGACATAAGTAGAATACAGTCCAAAAATGTTGGCGTTGTCAGATGGTAACAAATAACAGAATTTCTAAAATAAATTTCTTTTTAAATGATTTAGTTTACTTGGTTCCTAATAGAGTACAGTTTCTGCTGGTGGCTTCAGTACCTCATGTTTAGTCAAACAAATTTATGGGTAAAAACGTTTTTATTTTGCTCATTGGAATATATTAAATAATGATCAGATACAGAGAAGTCTGATTGATGACTTTGGTGGGCGGAATAAACTTCTGTCACCTGTTATTTTGTATGTTAAATTGGTTATCCATCAATCTTGCTGCCAAACCACTCCGCAACAAAATAGATAAAAATAGACGTTTTATTTCCATAAATTGAGCTCCGAAAAAAAAATTCTAAAACTTAATTCATATTAACATGTAAACGTTTTCGAAGTCAACAGTGTTAAAACTTAGAGAGACTTAATATTATGCATAAGTCTGTATTTTCATAACCACACCTCAACCATATTAGTCCAGAGACAAAAGCAGTTTTCTGAATTGTACTTTGATATTTTTTAACCATTTTGATCATACGATTCATAGTAAATTGGCCATTTAAAAAAAAATGCATGATGAAACATTGAAGCTAAAACCTATATAGTCAAAAAACATTCCTTAATAATAGTACTTGCGGCACTCTCGAGCTCGTAAATTTTTTATAAAACTAAACCTACGATTTTGATTTAACTATTAATTGTACATTTAAAATGTGCATTTGATAGCAATGTCCAAATAAAAGTAAATAAATATAACAAGAATAAAATAAAAAACATCACTGCAAAAGTAAAAAAAAATATATATATATAACAATAATACAAAAATCTCTCTCATTCGGGTAGACTAAGCTCTAAACAATTTAAAAATAAATAAACTTTGCAAGTTGAAAAACATTCTGTTGAACTCAGACGTTGGAGACAAACTTTACTGTCAGCAACTTAACAAAAAAAACTTAAAACAAAATACAAAACTAAAATATATTTTATTTTCCTCCTTAATGACGTAAATTTCATTTAACAATTATTACCACCAACATGAGATTGATATTTTAGTAACTTGTAAACGATACAAACATGCCTTGCAACTTACGTTACGCCTGCGGCGGTTCGAAACACGAGGTGCTGTTATCGTAAGAGCCGCCGTCGCTAAGTAACGTAAATATTGTTTAACCAAGTTCGGTCACACCTGCTCATTGGAGATCAATCTTGAAAATTAGTTCTTTTCCGTGACAACTGTTTTAAAAGCTCAATTAAAAACCTAACATATTGCGACAAATAATTATTTAACATAATTAGTCAGTAAAAAATAATAATCACACACACATACACTATACGTACTACTACCACCAACCACCGCAAGATGGTTGAATGCGATCCTAGAGCCGCCTGGCGAAATAGAATACATATTTCAGTAACCATAAAAGAGACTGCGGCGCACTTTTAAATAAAAAAGTGCCTTTAAATAAACTGATATAATTATGAAAAGTAATTAATCTGAAAATAATGAAGTAAAACAAGGAAACCTTGGTTATAAGTTAAATACCATAACCAGTAAGTCTCATGATAATTCACACTTTGACCTTTGATTCTATTTTTGACCTAGAAATTTTAATATTGACACTGAGTTAATATTAGCATACCCCCCCCCCCCCATTTGCACAGCGGCATGTCTGCGGACTTACAATGCTAGAAATCCTACTGTGTGAAAGGTGTATTATTGTCTGTGTCTTTTGATAGGTTACTGTGTGAAAGGTGTATTATTGTTTTTGTCTTCTGGTAAGTGACTGTGTGAAAGGTGTATTATTGTTTGTGTCTTCTGGTAGGTTACTGTGTGAAAGGTGTATTATTGTTTGTGTCTTCTGGTAGGTTACTGTGTGAAAGGTGTATTATTGTTTGCGTCTTCTGGTAGGTTACTGTGTGAAAGGT
>NW_013669511.1:0-3976 GCF_000517525.1 Limulus polyphemus | reverse complement strand
CCCCCCCCCCCCCCCCCATTTGCACAGCGGCATGTCTGCGGACTTACAATGCTAGAAATCAGATAGACCATGTTGTAGCTTTGTGCCTAACTTCAAAATAAACAAACAAAAAACCAATATTAACAAACAGTTAAATGAAATAAAGTGTTTTATAAAAAAAAGAATGTTTGTATTTTTTAATAAAAAATAACATAATGGTAAGCAAAAGTAATAGAAGATTGTAAATAAAAATATTTTCAGGTTTTATTGTTTATTAATATCATGTTGTCATATTAAATAAAATTATTTGAATTAAGCTCGTTATTTTTATGAAACGTTGAAACTTTGTTAAACGATCATTTTGACGACGTAGGGAAAATGTAAGGAATCACTGATTTATTCATTATCAATACTCAATATAAAGCAAGAGCTTTAAAATTATGCATGGAAATGAAACTCGTCAGTTTAGCAAGCATAAGCAACGTAAAATGTGTAAAAAGTACAAACTACGTCTTCAGAATTGTTCTGGTAAAGTTGCCCTGCAGTAGCACGGCGGTATGTCTGCGGACTTGCAACGCTAGAAACTGTGTTTCGATACCCGTAGTGGGCAGAGCACAGATAGCCCATTGCGTAGCTTTGGGCATAAATTCGGACAAACAAACAAATTCTGGTAAATGTTATTCATAAGTTTGTATGAAACTTAAGTTTCCAAATCTTGTTTATTTGTGTTTTGAATTTCTAAATCTTACTCTCTTTCTCTCTAGCGCTCCACCTCCATTTCAGACATGGAATGGCCCGGCATGGCCAGGTGGTTAGAGGGCGCTCGACTCGCAATCTGCGGGTCGTGGGTTCAAGTTCACGTCCCACCAAACATGCTCGTCCTTTCAGCCATGGGGGCGTTATAACGTGAAGGTCAATCCCACTATTCGTTGGTAAAAGAGTAGCCCAAGAGTTGGCGGTGGTTGATGATGACTAGCTGCTTTCCCTCTAGTCTTTCACTGACTAAATTAGGGACAGCTAGCGCAGATAGCCCTCGTATAGTTTTGCGCGAAATTTCAAACAAACAAACAAATCAGACTTGGAACTTTCTTGACCAGTGTTCAAAATTCATACAACACTGTTCATAGTTTCCAATAATGTTATAGTAGCTTTCAGCCTCCTCAAAAGGCTTATTTTCTGTGCATGCCCTTCGCAAAAGGTCGATCAACAGTAATCTAAATAAATGAAAAAGTATCAGAAATACACAGCTCTATTCCAACCCAACCCACCCCGGTGGGGGGACAAGTGGTAAGTTTACGGACATACAACGCTACAAACCGAGGTTCGATCCACCGCTGTGGACACAACAGATAGCCCAATATGGTTTTTATCTAAAATAAACAAACATACATTTATTAATGCGTGTATTTACATTAAGGAAAAAATAACTTTTTTAGTTAGTTATAATACCCATAAATATCGAATGGATGGTCAAATATCGATATTAGACCATCCATTCGATATTCTTACATGAAATAACGAAAAATAAAAAGGTAAAACCACAGGTTAATGTTTTCCATGAATTCAAGAAATAAATTGACATGTATGACGTTAAGAAAAGGATTTAAATATTTTGTATTGTTTGTTTGTAATTAAGCACAAAGCTACACAATGGGCTATCCGTGCTCTGCCCACCACGAGTATCGAAACCTGGATCCTATCGTTGTAAGCCCGCAAACATAACGCCGTGCCACTGGGAGAGGGGGGGGGGGGGAAATATTTTGTAAGTAACAGCCTTAGCGTATAACATCACAGTAAGCAATTTCAGCTGAGATGGCGCCACGTGTTATTTTAATGTCAGTTCTCAGTTGAAGAAATTAAATTAAACGAATTAAAGTTTATTAATATAAAAATTTGCGATTTAAAAAAAAAAGATTTTCGAAAGTAATGAATGTTTCAGCTGCGAAATTAGCAACTGGGTATTCTTTTTTTCTTCTCTCTCTCTCTCTCATCGAAGCGAGCGACTTCGCCCCTCTTGCAAATGTTATAGATCATTAACTGCGTGTATTTGTTGCTAATTCGATAAAACTAATCCACGTATCTCATTAATACGTAATCTGATGAAATAAAATCGAACGTCGAGTTATTCCCAACATCGCCACCATTCTAACAGCTGTTTTCAACTCTCCTCCTGGATTATGTCTTTGACGTACGATATTCGCCATAATCCTAACATCACTTTACATACTCGAGTTCTGTCGACATGCACGTTAGAGGAATAATTCTTCACGAGGGATTATTTTTCTAGAATAGTTGATATTCAGTAAATATCAAATTCCGAGGGAGTCTGTGAGATGTGAATATAGATCATAAAAAGAACAGAACAAAAGATTAAAAAAAATAATAATCTGATCAAGCACAATCTCTCCGGAAATTACTACGATCTGCAAGGACATGATTAGTCAAGTTTTTTCAAATTAATTTATTTTTAGTATGAACATTTTTTTTTCATTTCTAATGGGCTTTTTTTTTATTCCACGTGATTCTAGAATTTAAACTTAATAATTTTTTTGCATGAAAGTATTTTAAATGAAGTTTGTTTTTTTTCCACGGAAAAGTGAAAAAGCTGAAACAGGATTAGAGCATCTGAGATGTTGGCTCGTGACACTATTAGTAAATCATAAAATTGCGTCGTCAAGATTCGCTTCAATTATATATATATATGGTAATACCTTTCAGTCAAGTATTTTCTTCCTTTAATACACGCTTGCTGCCCCCCCCCCCCAGTGGCACAGCGGCATGTCTGCGGACTTACAACGCTAGAGTCCAGGTTTCGATACCCGTGGTGGGCAGAGCACAGATAGCCCATTGTGTAGCTTTGTGTTTAACTTCAAACAAACACGCCTGCTGCTTAGGAAACCCAACTCACGATCTGTTGGTCGCGAGTTCGAATTTCTGTCGTCAAACATGCTCATCCTTTCATATGTGGGAGCATTATAATATGCGCTCAATCCCATTATTCATTGGTAAAAGAGAAGCCCAAGAGTTGGCGGTAGGTGATGTTGATAGGCTATCTTCCCTCTAGTCCATTACTTTCAAATTAGGGACGGCTTGAGTTGACTTTGCGCAGAATTCAAAACAAACCAAACGAACTTTAATGCACTTAGCTCTTTTAAAAAAGCCCAAATTAATACTGAAAGTATCAGGGAAGCTTTCAAGTATTTCTTTTTGTTTGTCACAATATGTCAGTATTGTGTTACATTTTTAGATGTTCTTTGAGCCGGATAACATTCGTACACAAAGTTTAACTTCACTTGGCACTTGCTGCCAATTATCCGGCCATAACGAGGTTGTTCCGTGCCCGATGTGAACAAAACAAATAACGCAAGAACGGGAAAAAAAACGTTCATCGATTTTAATGACTGCTAACAGAATTATTATCTTCTATTGCCAGCTTTTATTCTCTGTTGTTTCTTTCCCCAATATTTCCCCTTTGAAGTTTCGTACATTGCGTGACTTTTTTGAGGTAAAAAAGATTCTTTGATGTTCAACCCAGCTGCATCTAGAAGGTTTGTTATATAACCCAGCTACATCCAGAAAGTTTGTTATATAACCCAGCTGTATCCAGAAAGTTTGTTATATAACCCAGCTGTATCCAGAAAGTTTGTTATATAACCTAGCTGCATCCAGAAAGTTTGTTATATAACCTAGCTACATCCAGAAAGTTTGTTATATAACCCAGCTGCATCCAGAAAGTTTGTTATATAACCCAGCTACATCCAGAAAGTTTGTTATACAACCCAGCTGCATCCAGAAAGTTTGTTATATAACCCAGCTACATCCAGAAAGTTTGTTATACAACCCAGCTGCATCCAGAAAGTTTGTTATACAACCCAGCTGCTTCCAGAAAGTTTGTTATATAACCCAGCTACATCCAGAAAGTTTGTTATATAACCCAGCTACATCCAGAAAGTTTGTTATATAACCCAGCTACATCCAGAAAGTTTGTTATACAACC
>NW_013669510.1:98437-109446 GCF_000517525.1 Limulus polyphemus | reverse complement strand
GTTTTTTTTTTTGTCGTTCACACCTGTTTCTGGAAAAAGAAAATCAAGCTCCATACTTTGGAGCTATGGATGCATTATAAGAGTAATGGCCAAATCCAATTATTTGATTAAAAAGTAGTCCAAATTAGTAGTGGGTTATGTTAATAAGCTACTTTCCTTATTATAAAGAAATTATAAACTCTTATAATTACATATAAGAGTAATGGCCAAATCCAATTATTTGATTAAAAAGTAGTCCAAATTAGTAGTGGGTTATGTTAATAAGCTACTTTCCTTATTATAAAGAAATTATAAACTCTTATAATTACATATAAGAGTAATGGCCAAATCCAATTATTTGATTAAAAAGTAGTCCAAATTAGTGGGCTATGTTAATAAGCTACTTTCCTCTAGTTTACTGCTTCAAATTGAAAATAGCAGACATGGGAATTAAAGAATGCATTTTGCTTGAAAATTGATGGTTTGTTTTGGCAGTACCAGGTTATGCATATATTGATGCATTATATGGAAAAAAATTAGTTTATTATTATTTTTTACAAGCATTTTCAGTAAAAGCATGAAATAACTACCTGCCAATCGTGAATGGGTAATACTAAAGTAAGAAAAGCAAATTCTTTTTCTCTTGTCCGGTGTGAGAATCCGTTTTGGGTTTGGAACTAATTGCCTGAATTAAACTTTTTTTCTTGTTCATGCAGTTGGGCAGCCGTAAAATTGAACACCAAGAAGGTGTATTAAGATTCTCGTAGTGTTGTTTGTCAATGCATTTATTTTAGGCCTTTCCATATTTTACACCGAGTGTTATCTAATGGAAGTACAAGAACTAGCCGTGACATTCTGATCAAATGTATCCGAAATGATTTTATGTAAAAAAAAACTGGTATGCAATAATTATATATGTGTGTCTGCAATTATTTCTGCCTTTCTAAAATTCTTAATGGTAATATTTGTTGCAATGTATTATTTGAAGACAAAAAAAATCACTACAAGTAATAGTTTTATGCATTAAATGAGCTTGCAATTATGCTTATCAATCTATACATAAAAATAATAGAAAATTTTTTAAACATTATAGGGAGAATTTTTTTCATTTTCTTTCTTTTAAAGAAAGAAGATGTAAATTATTTTAGTGTTACATAATTAATTTACATACTTTTATCTGTAGGAGCTAAAGCAGATGACCCTTCCAGGCTATCATTTGAGTAAGCTAGGTGAATACTACTATCTTGTGGTAGATCCTGAGTCTGAAGAACACATGCATCGTCCATTTGGATCTCTTGTACCTCCACTGGGTCTTGCTAGCAGGGACTTGAGGATTCCACAGCATCCACATAGTGATGACAATACAGTGCTGAAGAAGGCTAGCTGGGATTTACAGAATCTAGTACTTCCTCTTTTGGATCAGAATTTCAACAGGGGACTGTTGAGAAGACAAAACAAATCTGGTGAAACGGAGGATGATAACCAGATTATGGGAATGCCACCGATATTGGACAGGCTAGATACTGATCATAAATGTGTTGATTCTGTTAATCAAGCAATCAGAGATGAAGACAAGGGTACAGAAACTGAAGAAAATGAAACCACTGATTTAACCCGATCACGGCCAGTGAGAAAAGTATCTTCCAAAAACCTGAAGGATAAGTCACATAGTGCCTCAAGGTCTGCATCAGTTGCACCAGAAGAGTCTTCAGCTCAAAGTGCTTCAAGGTCTACATCAGTGGTACCTGGAGAGTCTTCAACTATGGTTTCTGAATCTGTGTCAAGTGACAAGATAATATTTCATGAAACAGGCATAACAGAGGCTCCTGTTATTTTCTCCCCAGAAATAACATTTATAAAGGTATTTGAAAATCCTTTTATTTTATATAATAATTATTCGCTTTTTTCTTAAATAGATGATTTCATTGATTGTTCAAGTAAACACTGTTGGCAGTCATGAGGAAAAACTATAATATTTAGTGGTTTAAAGATAGTAGATAAACGAGTTACAGTATATGTTTCAAAATAAGGTTAATTTGTTTTGCTAATACATTTTTAATGCCTTCACACCAATTAAAGAAAAAAAAAAACAAAGTTAAAGGATTGCTTATAACTTTTACTTTGTCTTTTATTTATTAATAACTTAAAGATGAAAAAAACAAAGTTAAAGGATTGCTTATAACTTTTACTTTGTCTTTTATTTATTAATAACTTGAAGATGAAAAAAACAAGTCCTGTGTGTTATGCCTAAAACTAGCTTAGCTTATGTTATGCTTAATTTAGTATAAAGCTTTGCAGTGAAAGCTTTGGCTTCATGACACAGGTTTAACCTAAAGTTTGATAAAATTATAAAACATCATTTTTTAGGTTTACTAAACAATCATTTTATCTTTGAGTTAATTTATATCTGTTATTATAAGAACCATGTTAATGATGAACTGAAGCTCACATGCAGTATATAAGAAATGCAGAGTAGTTTTGAAGAAGTTTTAATTTTGAAGTTTAAACTTAGATATGATTTTTGCTACATTGGACTAGCTAATGGTCACATTGAAGAACTAATTATCTACTAGTTGTGTATTTGATAAAGCATCATCTTATATTGTTGCTATTTAAGTTGTTTTCAAACTTTTGTTATCACATTCTGAAAAAGCATGTTGAATAAAAACTTTTATGTGTTGTAGCTGTAAAATCATATGAAATTTGTATTAATTTTCTATGTTTTGCTGCAGAACAAAAATGAATTAAAACCTGGAGAGCAGCTGCCAATTTTACTCGGTGCAGTTGATAGTGTTACCAGTGGCAGTGCTATTCGAGATAGGTCTGACAGCATTAATTCCTTCACTGGTGAATCCCATCCTGTTGAGATTCCTGGAAATCCTGCTCATCCAGCAGTACAGCAGCTACAGGGAACACAGGATTCCTTACGTTCCACTCCAGTTTTGTTCCATGATGCTGAAATCTCCAGTTTTATTGGTAGTGAACATGTTAGCAATACTGAAGATGGTAAGTTGGAGCTTTTTTGGTAACAAATCTAAGTGTTACATTATAGAAGACAACAATTAATGTTAGTACTACTTAAAAATCAAGTAAGAATTTAAAACTTCAGAAAAACTATTTTTTATAAATTATGTAATTTTGTATTATTGTAAACAAAATTTGCATTTCATAGACTCAAATGTGAAGAAGTATTTGAATTATATTTTTAATATAATTAAAATAATAATTAATATAATAAAATAATAATAATTAATATAATAAAATAATAATAATATAAATAATGCTAGGTTCTTGTATTTGACAATTTTAATATTCATTGTTATTGCAAAATAATTATAGAAAAATTAAAACAACATTTTAATAACTTTGACATTAAGCAGTATTTCGGCTGTATTAAATAAAAATACTCGATAAGGACAGAGTATAATTAATTTTTCGTACTGTAAGTCATTTCTGGGTTACATTTACTATATAAAGATCATCTGAATTTCACTTCACATTGTGTGTTTCATTAATAGATTGCTACTTATTGAATATTACTTCAATATTATCAGCTACTTAATCATCCAATATACACTTCAGCATGTATTCATTTTATTACTAATGATATTTGCTTAGGTTATGAGGGGGACAGTAGTGATTCTGCTAGTGACTGGGATTGGTTGAATGCTCTTGACACCAGACGTCCTCTTATGCCAAGATTTTGGTTTATTCTGAAAGTTCTACAGGATTGTGTTTATGTGTACTGTCATATACGGTTAGTATATAAAATAAAATGTCCAATACATACAAGTTTTTGCTTAATCTTTTTCTGTTAAACCTAACTCAGAAATGGTTAAACTTTTTTTTTTGTACAATAAATTTATAATGTACAATCATTAATAGAAATGTTATCAAATTTCAATATTGTGATGTGTTTCAGGTTTTGTTTTAGAATTGAAGCTTATATGTTCGTAATTCGAGAAGAATTTAGTGGTAATGTGGGTTAGAAAGCTGGGCATATAATTTTATGATTATTATATTAATTTAGTACTGGGCACCTATTAGCGTAATGGTAAGTCTGGGGGTTTATAACACAAAATTAAACTTTGATGGGCAGACTACATGGTGAACTTTGTGCTTAACAACAGAAAAAAAGATTTAATACTATATATCAGGAGCTACTACAAGTGAGTTATGTAACTTTTGAAAGTTTTTTTCCTTCAAATTATTCTATGAATTATGTGTTAAGTTAAAACATTATTATTATAGTACAAATAATAGAAAATATTATATATCTAAACTTTATGTGTATTGGAATATTTTGACTTTTCATACCTTGATCAAAATGTTGTTCATTAAAACATTAAAAAAGCATGTATGACAACAGAAAATAATGTAATGAGAAGAGAAAGTTCTAAAACCATACAATTTTCAGAAGGTGGACCTTTCTTTTTCATGCTCACTTTCAAAAAGCCCCCAGATTTAGGTTTCCTTGTCAGTATTTTTATTTGATGCATTCCTCTGTTATGTTAAAATGTTTTGAACCATACACTGCTGTAGACCATATATAAAGTCAACATAACTGTGCAAGTACCCTCATTTGGTTTTTAAGACTTTATAGTAGCAGTTAATAGTATAGGATAGTGAAGAGGTTTGATGTATTTTTGATAGTCACAGAGAACAAGAAGATGATGAGCTTCGGCAGTGTAAGGAGATTTTTTCACAAGTTGTACAGATCATTAAAGATATATGCAAGGTTGTCAACCAGGTAAATATTTGAATGAAATGCCATGTTATGTTAAGTATTATATTACTCGCATGTTTCAAGTAAGATGTACAGTAAAATTTGTCTTACAGCTGGTGAGACATGTTGCACTTGAACTGTTAGTGTATCCAGATGTTAATAAATTTGAATACATCTATTGTTTGCTAATTAATGCATAGGAACAGCTTATATTTGAATATAGTGAATATTTGATATTTTAAAACATGGAATTTATTTGTCAGTATACAGGGTTTATGATTAAACATAAATGAAAGATTTTCTATTTAATATCTGAATGTACAACTTATTAATGTGTAAACATTAATTAAATCAATAATTAGTAAATATATCTAAATGGCTTATGTTTATTACTGACGTTTTTGTTAAACATGTAACCGTAGAATGTATTTTACTATCATTTTTGTAATAAATTAATTCATTAAGAATATTTTAATTGTTAAGTAAACAATAAACACACACAGCATGTATGTAAACTACCCCAAATAAAAGTTGATAAGTATATTTTCTTTAACTTGTGACAGTTTGCAGGAAATGTCATTTACTTCTTGGTAATATGAAACTTTTAACACTTAAGTGGTTAATGATTTCCAAGGTTTACTCAATTTGATCACTTCAGAGCTATTTTAGCAACTAATAACTTGAGTTATTGCATATACAGTATTCTTTTTATATACTGCTATTTGAAGTTGAAATACATTTATTCTGTCTTTATTTATTTATTTCTATAGCAATCTGAATAGCATGGTTCTCTAAAGTTTAATGATGCTGTTTAGGGAGAGGAATTTTGTTTGGAAACTAATATTTGTGTTGTGTAGTGTAGTATGTTTACTTCTAAAACATTTATTTTGAAAGAATTACTTTATTTTTACTTATTCCAGAATATTGTTCTTATAAAATTACAAAAAAAAAAACAACAAAAAAAAGTAATTGAAATGAATAGACAAACATTTTTGTTTTCTGATAATTCCTGTAGTGTGTGTATAAAATAAGATAGTAGTAGTCACAGATATGTGACATTAATTACTTTACCTATGGACTTTTATTTTGGGTTGGCAGATCATTATAAAAGGAGCATAACTAAGATTTCAGAGAATGAAGTCTTATGTTAGATATTACATTTATTTGAACTTGCACTATTACATATTACCTTTTTTTTTTCAAGTCATTAATATTTTTTGTATTATCACAGACTCTTCTTCTTCAAGACTTGCATGAATCACGTATGTGTAACCAGTTGCTGGTACCAGAAGCTAGTGAAGACATATGGAAGCATGAAGGAGGATTATTATCCTCAGGAAAAGTATCTCACATGTATGGGCATAGTATCTTTGGAGCAGATGGTAGGTATACCTTTTACTATTTACACCATCTGTATGTGAAATTCTATTACCACTCTTACAAAAGTATCATACAATTTTAGTTTGTGCATTATTGATGGGTGGCTTTTTTTACAATCATCTTTTATAAGTAATTTATAAATGTTTTATCTGTTTACAGTTTCAATAGTTATTATCAATTTTAACCTAACTTCGTAGAACATGATGCACCAGAACAACAAAGCTACTTAGAAGCTACCATGAAGTTCATGCCTGGAACATTTGATTGTGGAATTGTTTGGGAAACTCACTTCACTCTTCATCCTAGGTTGAATACAGGACCAGGTCACACTGTTGTTTCAAGAGGTACACTGAAGGCTTTGAAAATTATATTAGTCAAATACAGTCGGTGTTTGTTTCAGGTCTCATTTATACTGTTTTAAATGTAACTTTAGTAATAGGCATAACTTAAAGATGATTTATCATTATAACATTTCTGAAGGTATAAATATGTCAAAATCCCCAATTTACTCAAACTAATAAGCTTTAGTATTTCAGTTAAAAAAATATATAACTTATAATTAATCACGTAACAGTGCTAGAGAACATTTATAATGGAGTTCTTTACTAAAGAAATATTAAAGTTTATCAGGAAAATTAAACTATATTAATTACAAAATATAGTGCCATCAATACAGTTTTTTTTTCTTGATTGAATTTTGAAATAATATTGATGTTATGCAGTGATCTTAATTGTGAAACAAAAAAGGAGTTATAATTACAGGGTTCAAACTAAGCTAAAATTATTTTTCAAAATCAATAATTAAGATTAAAAGAACAGGTTAAAAATGATTAGAATATATTGTTTAATGCCCTTTTTTTTTAAATTATTAATCATACAATGCAGTACATGTAGTAAAATATAATTGTGTTGACAAAAGTAGTATGTCCTGTGATAACCCTAAGGTCATAATCCTATGGTAAATGGAAATAGTGTTTGCACAGTTTTATTTTACAATTTGTATTTATTAAAACATGCACTTAGATATTGTTTTCTCTACTATTACATTATGGATGTAAAGTGCTTCTTTCTGGTCCTTGTGTTATATTATTATTTACCCATTCTCCCACCTTCCAAATCTGAAATTTGAATTTGTGTGGAATAGGGATCCGAGCTCTCCGGGCAGTGCTGAATACATTTTCTGTCAATAATAGGAAGAATATGTTTGTATATCAAGAAAGATCTGGATCTGTATTCTATCTGAGGTTTGTTAATGTTCATTTGATGTGTAACTCATTCTTTCTGAGACACTTGCTCATAATATTGTGTTCATTAAAGCACACAAATTATTGATTCACTTTTGAATGACTAGTGATAACTATCTTGGATTAAAAAAAAATGTCTAATCAGGTAAAGCATATACTGTAATTTTTGTACTTTTTGATATGTTTTTTTAATTAATTTTTTTCTGGATATAAATTAACAGTTTTCATTGTTTATGAACCTATATAATCAGGTATTTTAAATATGTGGTTATAGTTCCTCAGTTTAAGGAAGACTGCAGCCTAACTAATGTAATAGAGATATGAAATAATGCTAGATATAACAAAAAAAATCAAACATTTAATATAGAAAGATTCTATTTATTATTAGTAATTCATTAGCAGTACATTTGTAGTTCATTGTGGAAAACAACAAACCAATTTTGTGTTATTATAGACTGAATGAAACATTTTGCCAAGGACATTCAGGGTATGGACTAAGCAAGCGGGAAGATGAAAGCTCACTTTCAGGTTTGTGTTTCTATTAATGCTTTATAGTCCTTTGAAACAACATTCTTAATATTATAAGATTTAATTGTGGTGGTAACAAGTCGTTTGTTACACCATGCTCTATACAGATCCTTTACTTTTTTTTTTCTAAAAATATGTGCTTCATAATTATTATTTAAGTTAGATAAGGATACTTATAAAACTTCAAGTAAGGAAGACATGTTTTATGGGTTGGTTCCAAAATAAAGCTTTCCAGTACCTCCTTTTTTAAAATTTTGTATAGCAATTTAAACTTCTTGTGGCATCTGGATTCTGAATTGCCCACCATTGTGACTGAATTTGCTCTAGTTTCCAGGCTTTTGGGAGAGTAAATACTATACCTTCATCCCAAAGTTCACACAACACATGGTAGTAACCAAACATGTTGCTCAATACATTATCTGGTTCTCAACTTTATAAAAACCTCTTCTCCATGGTTTCCATACATTCTGTTGATAGAGACAGTCTAATATTTAGCCAAATATTTCTGTATAAAGTAGTTGAAATGCAAATCAGATATATTAATAATATATCTAAAAAAACGCCACCAACAACAAATCAAGAAGGCAGCCCAATATACCAATAGTGAAATTCAAAAACTTGAGGATAAAGAAGGCCCTATTAGCACCCAGTCTGCAAGTCGATGAAATTGAATTTGGGTGGTAATCAGGTGAGCTACAAAGGGATATCACAATTTACAGTATTCAAGTTAGAACCCAAATAAGTGTACTCCAACAAAAAGCTTGGTTTGTTAACCTCAAAAAACAACACTTTGCTGCCAAAAGAACTAACCTATTAATATCATTCAGCCAACAAGATATAGAATTTATGGGGTTTTCTGAACTGTGTTCCTCTTACACAAAATAGAATAATTGTTCATGTTCAGTTAGGTACTACACTTAGCCACTGTACAGTGACAAATAAGTTTCAATGAGCCTTATCTGTTTTGTTTATTTTTATTAAAAGGAAATACTTTTTAGTACGATCTCCATTTTTTTTTAGAAAAGTGTGAAATTCTAGTATTTCAAAGAGGTTTATTTTTTTAATAAATATGGAATGCATTGTTTTTTGAAGGCATCTTTAATATGGTAACCTAATCAGTGATTCTCTCTTGAAAGCACTCATATGAGTGGAGTCTTTATCATTATAAGAGAGTAACATTTGCATGGAGGGTAGTAGTCACAGATGCAACTGGCTATGTAGTTAATCTGTTATCTGTGGAACTATATATATTTATTTTACAGATCAAGAATATGAGACTTGCTAAGTTTATTTCAGTCCATTAAGAGACAGTGGTCCTCAGACTTAATTCTTTTTCTTGGATTTTTTCACTTCATATTGAAAGCACTACTTTTGATTATGTAAAATCAGTGGATAAGTTAATTTGGATCATTATTCATATCTAGTTTATTTCATCTAGTTCATATTTCACGACTCAGTCTCAGCTTAGCTTGTCTGTTAAACCAGCTGCACACTACATTTTAGAAGGGTAGCCTTCATTGCATCTTTGCTAGTACTACATTTAATTACACAGGATGAGGAGGTTAATCTTGGAGATCACATAACTTGACAAACTTTCCATAGGTCCTTCACTGTACACAGATACAGACTTCTAAGACCACATTTAAGTAGACCAAAGCTTCAAAATATCTTGTTAGGTCAAAAGTGATTGTAATGATTCCCGTTTGTTCAGCAATCTTTCTTACTTTAATCAACAGTTGTTGTTTAAAGATGTGGTTTGATGAATTTTTAGCACCTAAGTCTTTGTCACTTTGTAAATCTTGTATGTTATCTTGTTAATAATGCTCAAAAATATGGCCAGCTTTATTGCAGTGATTGTTTTTTTTTTGTATAAAGGTTTCATTTCCTAAACACAGCATTAACTTTGTGGATAAGAGAGTTGGTATAGTGTGGTCTGAGACTCTATTCCTTTCCTAAGTGCTGTGCTTTGCCAATTTTTCTGCTTTTATTAAGAACATTGAAGACACCCCTCTTTTGACTGTATGTTGCTTAACGATCTTGTTATACAAATATTCTACCTTAGAAATGACTGTGATGTAATCTCAAACTAGGAGTCTACCGGTTAAAAATTCCACTGTTAAATTGTTTGAAATTAGCCATGAGCCAACTGATAGACAACTGCCTAGGTCAACAAAATCAATAAAAGTTTTATTATTTTACTTTCAATAGAATATAATATCTCATGCTCATTTTAAACACTTTGCTGTGTCTTGCTGACCTGGATGTGTTCATAGGCACAGATACTGAAAGGTAATATCCTAAATATATAACAAGTGTACAAAATTCCAGAAACTGGGCCTTAAAAAGTATACCTGGTACCTTTGCAACTGAAAAAGGTAAGAAAAATCATGTTTTTCTAAATTCAAACAGTTTGCGAAATAGGCCTGTAGTTACTAGAAGTTGCAACATTGTTTTCACTAATGATAAGGTGCAGATGTTAGTTCCACCAGGGATAGCATTTTGAAATCTTGCCTAGATCAGCATAATACCTAAAGCTGGCCCTAGCATTATAACATACAAATCATTCATATATAATATGATTAAATCAGTTTTGAACTGGACTGTATTTTTCCATATTTGTTTATCTTGATACTTTAAGAATGGCATTGGTTTATTGGACTGACCCTGTATCTGTGAAGCTATAAGTAACACTGTTGACTATAATTTTAGATTTACTAATATGCATATCTTTACAAAATTTGGCAAGCTTTTAGTAAATACTACAATACACAAAATATCAGATCTTTTTGATGAAATATTTTTACTAAGTATTTGTTTGTGAATTTCTAAAGCCTTTGCTGAGTTAGTCTCAGAGATAAGTGATTTCATGCTAATAACAAAAATACTTCTTTTCATCTTACAGTTTTCATAATTCGTTTGCACAACCTTCAGAACCTTCTAAATGAATATCAAAAGTTTTTTTGGGAAAACTTTCTATTTTCTCTTATTGTTGTTGTCAGAATTTTGAATATATATTCTTTTTGTTTTTTGCCAGTTGTCAAAATATAAGGCTTTTACTTATATTTCTTAATAGTATAAATATATACTATGTTGTTGTTGGATTTTTCTACAGTAGGTGTCTGTGACTTGTTGGCAATAAATTCAGTGATACA
>NW_013669510.1:85652-97642 GCF_000517525.1 Limulus polyphemus | reverse complement strand
TTTTTGTCTATTTCATGTTACTCCCCAGTGCCACAGTGGTATGTCTGTGGACTTGCAATACTAGAAGCCAGGTTTCAATACCGTGGTTGGCAGAGCACAGATAGCCCTTTGTGTAGCTTTGTGCTTAACTGCAAACAAACAATTTCATACCTGTTAATTTTTATGTGTATTTTAATTTTTGGTAATTTTGTTTTTGGTCACAGTTATCTGTGTTTTTAATTAAAAAATTAAAATAACAGTATTATCCAGTTAGTGGGTATTCCATTATTTGTTTTATTTATCAAAGTTACCTATGGTCATGTAAGTTTCTGATGTTTTTGTAGAAGCTGTAACAAGTTTTGTAAAATGTTAATTTACACAGTATATATAGTTTTGTTTTTCAAGTTAATTGCTTTCATTTTGCTCTTTCTTTTTACCATATAGAGTACACTGGACTGAACTTTACTTTATAGATATTAAATCTAATTTATTTTAAATTCAAGAATGTCAGATTTCCTTGCTTTGAATAGTCCACTTCTGTTAATTTTCATACATAATTCCTGGATTTTTACAACTGTAGTTTGCTTGTCACATAAGATTGTACTTATTCCTTCATTAATTTATTCGATAGTAGTATTGTTAGAGTATTCTTTATATGTCAGTGATCTGATGTGCACTTGCTTAGACAGCAATACTATAATGTTTAAGTTTTTATTCTTATTGGCATGGTAACAATGAAAAGGAATTAGTTATGTTACATATGTTTTTTTTTCTAACATCATGAATTTTTGATTACCAGTTTTCCTTTCTCTTTGTTCCAAGATAGTAACAAGCAGACATAAAAGTTTAATGTTTCGAAATATATGGCATCCTAATGGATAGCGGTTTTCCTTCATGTACATTTTCTTAAGTTATGCATTAGTGTGCCATTGGCTATTCCTCTGAAAATATTTAAATTTTTTTAGTCTGATTTACTAGTTGTTAACCAGAGACTTTAACCCTTTAAACACTTTTCTGTGCAAGTCTCTGAGTTAAGTTCAAAATTTAATTAACCACCTTTACTAATAATCTATGTGAATGAAATTAACATTATAATGGATGCTATAATTCAAAGTTTGATATTATCTAGGTTTTAATTCCTTTATTTCAAGAGCAACCTTTACAAAATACTTAAACTTCAGTTTTGTAGGAATTGACAAAATGTATTACTTGTTTCTACTCCATTTAGCCAGAGAACTTTGAAACTTACTGTCAATAGGGCAAGTAAAAATACTTAATAGTGTAGACATACATCTACAAGATTGACATTATCTGAATCAAGACAGGAAGTGTGAAAGTTGATATTTTTCATAGCTTGTGGGTCATATAACAACATTTAGTTAAGAAAACCTAAGTGCTATCAGAGATCAAGCAACAATACTGCAGGCATTTATATATACCACATAACAAGTGCCTGCCAATTTCAAAATAACCATTGTTGGCTTAAATTATAAAATGAGCTCTTTTTAATGACTATACACATATATATTTAGCAACTTCATGTATATTATAAAGCTCAAGCAAAAATACAGAAGGTGGGAGTGGCACCCATCACCTAAATAAATTTCAAACATATTTTTCAATAAAACTACATATTTTATCCAAGAGTGAGATCTTAAGCCTTGAGAACTGATGCAAAATATGATGTATATTTAAAAGATGTTTAAACCTTTCCATTATGCATAAAACATAAATAATACATAATCAACTAAGATATAAAAGAAAGCCCTAAATACAATTTAACTGTCTTTCTAACTATAACACTTTAAAATTTTTGTCAAGATCTTCCTAAACATTAGCTGAATACTAAGGAGTGGAGTAGTGAATGTTTAACTCTCTCACTACAGTAGATTTGACCTAAAATTTGAACCCAATTTGACCTTTAGAGATTCCATACTACATGTTCTAATAAGTTTTGTGTGTCTTCATGAAATTTTGCAATCTTTCATTAAGCAATAAGTCATTCATAGACATAAAATCAGGACTTTTAATGAAGTATTTTCACTAAACAATTTTCCCAGCATACATGGAGTCAAAGTGTTAAGTGCTCCAAGTGCAAAGTGGTTTTCATGTTAAGATTAAACATAATTTTCCACTTCTAAAAAATCTCAAATTTCATTTTCTTAATCTCTAAAACCTTTTACATAAGATTTTATTTACACTTGTTTTGTGTGTTTTGAAAATTTAGATATTTTAGTGAAAATGCTTTATGTGAGAAATTTAACACACTATCACTGGTGTTATCATAAAAAAAATAAGATGTTTATTTACTTGTGGATTTTAGGATCAGAAATTAAAGAAGATTTTGTCCAAGTCCTTCAAAACAGATTAGATGATGCAGTTTTGGATATGATTTCTGTGATGCTAGAAAGGAATCCGATGTGCAAATTAACTCCTGAAGATGTGCAAGTAAGGATTTTAATTCCAAGTTTATGTTCAAAGAATGCAAAGTGATTTCTTTTATCTGTCTATCTCTATATGTGTACTGATTAGTGAAGGATCTCTGTAGATGGCCTTGTGGTTATCATGTCCAAACTGTGAATCTGAGGATTTGTGGTTCATGATCTGTTACAGAAAAACTTGCTTTAATACTTTGAGGCCATGGGTGCACAATGGGAGTGATCATCAAATCATATTCCTTGATCAGACAGGGCCGTCACAAGAGTTGAGAAAGTACCTTCCCCTTTTATTTATTACTTGAATATTAGGGACAGTTGTGAGTAGATGGCTCATGTGCACGATTCTGAAACAAACAAAATATTGTTATATATGAAATGCATGTTCTACTTTTTCTTTATAACCAATTTGTATAAATGTCAGGTAAAATGGCTAGTTATTGATTTTAAACTTCACCATGTGCCTTATTAATAGTCTGTTTAAAATTACATTAGTGAATGCTTTGTATCGAAATACTATTTGTTGAATGTGGTTATGTTTTGATTTGCATATGGAATAAGCGTAAATGTGTTTTGATGTCAATATATTTTTTCACGTTATATTAGTATTACTCGATTAGACTTACTTTAGTTTCTATTATATTTGTAATATGGCAAATGTATAAGGCTAGGTGTTGGTTTTACCTTAAATAGCTAACATAATAATTTATCTGTATTATCTAGCAATATTATTGTTTAAATTTTGAAAATGTTGTAAAGTATAATTTATAATTTGATATGAAAAAAGTAGGAGGTGTTTGTAAAATGTAACAAAACAATATAGGAATTGAATGTATACAGTGAGAACAATCCATAAACTCACTGTTAGCATTAGTTAAGACTGTATCAGTCACTAGGTAAAATAGAGCATAATACAGCTATTTAATGGAAATGTAATCTTCTGTTACAATTCCATCAATTATATGTTGTACATCACTATCATATTATCTTATTCCACAAAAGCAAGTAGTAAATAGAAAACTTCAACAGTGTTTGCACATGTAAAATCAATAAAAAGACATTATAATTGGATGGAACTTGTGACTGAGTGTCTTACATTAAGAGGCACATATATGAAAAAGAGAAATAAATTTTCAAGATTTTTTTTAGCCTTTCATGATTTGTTAGGAGTACTGACTCTTTGTCATGTTTCTATTAATCCTTTTCCTGTATTTTGCTATAAGGCATACAGTATAATGGCTATGTGTATGTATTCGTTGTGCCATATAATCCATGGCATGCCTTGTTTTTTCCATATATATATCTGCAGAGTTGCAGTTCACATAGCTACACATATTGTGCATCCCAGGGAAATTCGCAAGTGTTTTAGTGTTTATGTTATGTCTAAGTCACATGACAAAGTTCATCTGAGTATTACATATTTTCAACAGGATACTTTTTATTCACAGAAGTTTTGGGATAAATCCTACAGTTTCTTCGACATTAATCGATTTACTTTTACAGCTGTTTATTGCTGTTTAGCCACAATAAAATTAAAAAAGAAAAGCGGGTTTATCTGTGTTTTCACTTGGACGAAAGGTTTCTCCTTCTATCATGTCAGAAAAACCAAAGCAGTGGATGATGGAGAAGCCTCAAAGTTTATTCCAATTAAGTTTTAAATGTTGGATCCTGTAAGGTGCTCCATGGATGTATATTATGTATTTCAAGATGAATAAGTTACCTATCTGAGAGCAATAGGCCTAGAATTGTCGTGCAGTTTTGAGGGATATGAAAAGGAGAAATATAATTATGATGTCAGAAAATAATGAATTATAATATGAAATTACAAGAAATTATAAACATTCTGTTTTAGTGGCTTTGAAATTATATAGCAAAAACCTATAATTAAATTACCAAAAACAAAATGTTTTGTACAAGAAATAAATACTGCTGCCTTAGTGAAGGGATAATTGAATGCATTGAATTTTTTTCAGTTGTTGAATAATTTTTTTTGGTTTACATTACTGAAATGAAGAAAAATTTGCTTTAAGAATTTACAGAAATGTATAACTATGTAATGTTTCTTGCACTTTTAATACAAAAGAAGCTACAAATAAGATTGAAAATAGTAGACAAATACGAAAATTAATTAATTAATAAATAGTGTTAGAGAAGCTTGTATATGCATGTAGATTTTGTTATAAAATCTTTTTTGTGCTACTTCTGCAGTTCATTCAAAAACCTGGAAAGAAACCAGCATCAGTGTTTCATTTTACCATTCCCACTCAAACTTATCTTCATGCTGTGGAAGTGTACTTGCGACAGAATTTGCTCAGTTTCTTGAATAATCCCAAATATACTGACAGTAGGGCAGAGAATCATTTCAAGGTACTGATGCATTTATAGTTCAGCTTCTCTCTGTGTCAAAAAATTGCCCATACATTTTGTTTTTATATTGTTTTACAAAGTATGTTAGCTAAGTTAATTATGTTATATATCCAGTAAAAGTTTTGATTTTTTGAATTACTACACATTTTTTAAGGTAATTATGTTGACTGTGAACACTTAGTGTGTATTCAACAGCTATGCAGGTATGAACAAAGAAAGCGTAAATTTATATTTGTAGGAAAAAGTAATTGTAATATCAATATCAATTAGATCTGAAGAGTTTGTGGAATTTGCAAACTAATCACTTGTTCTAACATGAGATTTTTATAGTTAAAATGACTGAAAATAATCTTGAATGCAAATTTCAATTAATTAGTTGTTTTTATGAGTCATAACACTAATCTATTAAACTGAACAAACTTGATTTAATATAAAATAGTAATGAGAAATAATAATACCAATATTTTTATTACTTGGATAGTTGGAATAATCCATCAATAACAATTAGAAACACTAATTTTGTTTAGTTCTTTATTGTTATAACAGTAATGATTTTACATGACATTAATGTAATCAATGCTCATAGGTAATCAATTATATCTATTAATTGAGTCAATCACCAAGTTCCAGCTGTAAAATAATTCTTCCATCATATTATTAACTCCTCTGAGTCCTTTTCAAAACGTCTGTTATTTCTCAGTTAAAGAGACCATAACTGCACTCAGTGTTCTACATGAGGCTTGACTAGTGATGTGTACTGAGGTAGTAATTAATTACCTCTTTTTGACTTGTAATCAATATGAATATAAATATGTCCTAAAATTATTTTAGCTGTACTATTGTGATATATGAATATAACACACATTTCTTTCTTGTATTATTATTATAATACTTATTATTAATTTTTTTGTTTATGTCAAGAAACTTGTTCAAGTTCATCTCTTGCTAAAACTAATTAATTAAGCTAAACAACCTTGAATTAACCAAAAATAATAATGAAAAACCATAATCACAACATGTTCATTACTTTGATAGTTGGAATAATCAAAAATAGTATTAATTGAAAACACTAATGAATTTAAGCATAATTTTGATTAATGTATAATCTTACATGACACTAATCAATGTAATTAATGATCATAGGTAATCAATTAAAAGTTAATCACCCAGCTCTAGTATCAATGCATTTGTTTAGCATGTTGACTAAAGTCAGTAGTAGTGGCTAATATTGGTTGTTGAATTAAAGGTATTTTAAGTGTAAGTTAAGCAATTAAATCAGGACTACTTAAAAGTACGGTTTTTATATAATTTTGCATACCAGACATAATTTAGTTGCAATAATAGCATAATCACTTGTTTGAATTGCTACATCAATTATTTTTTAATTTTTTTATTGCTGCACCAACTTCATGGTTATTAAGTCATGAAATATAATGTAAAATTTTAGCTAAACAAACATACTTAATAAAATGTAAAACCCAAATTGAGAAGAAATGGGTAAAATCACTGTAATTGAATAGAAAGTCAATACTTTGGCTGTAAGACATTTGGTCTCAATGAATATCATTTGTGGTCAAAACATTGACCACAATTCTCTCATTGAAGTTTAAATTGTTTGCTAATTGCAATGTTTTTTTAACAAAAAGTAGACAAATACTAGAGACAGAGAAACTGGCATTGTAAGTTTTGTTTAATACGTTAACAATAAATCTGTTTTATTTGTATTTTACTTTTATTTATATTTCAGTGATTATGTTAATTGTATGTTTGTTAACTTTGCTTTTGAATTGTATTACACAGCTTCTCTTTTTGTCACAGTTAATGCCAGTTGTGATTTTTTTAGCATTATAATGAGGATGCCTCATCAACATCTGTAGCGGATAATGATGTTTTTCTCTACTGTTTACAACAAGCTTCAGGTACCACTGGAAGTAAAGGTAAACAAGGATTAATCCATACCCATAGGGTTTTTTAAATATATTTTTATAAGCTATCTTTGAAACAAATTGCTTGTGAGTCCTAGACTTTGTTGATTATAGGGTCCTAATGATATACAAGACACACATAAAACTCTTATCAAAAATATCACCAGTATTGTAGTTAATCCTAATAATTTTGACTGGGGTCTCCTATATATACATGTGTATAGGTTAGGTAAACATTTTTTTATTTTACTACAATTTGTTTTGAGCCCAGCATGGCCAGGTGGTTAGGGCACTCGACTCACAATCTGCGGGTTCGAATCCCCGTCCCACCAAACATGCTCGCCCTTTCAGCCATGGGGGCATTATAATGTGATGGTCAATCCCACAATTCGTTGGTAAAAGAGTAGCCCAAGAGTTGGCGGTGGGTGGTGATGACTAGCTGCCTTCCCTCTTGTCTTACACTAGGGACGGCTAGCGCAGATAGCCCTCTTGTAGCTTTGCGCGAAATTCAAAACAAACAAACAAACCAATTTGTTTTGGTCAGCTCTTTATGATGAGCGTTTTGACTAGCAAAAACATAAAATTATTCAATACGAAGCAAAATATGCCAAACCCCAGCAGTAGTAGTGATTGGTATACGTCAGTAATATGAGGATTTTTTCTCTTGCTTGCCATTGTTTATGCTCATTTTATTTGTAGTTTTAGTCTTGCACATACCTATATGAATATAATAGTTTATTAAGTCCCAATGACCCAAAACACTTTTGGGAAAGTAGAACTTAATCATTTAACTCCTGCTGAAGATAAGTCCACTCTCTCAAAACTCCTGGGTTATTGTGTTAAACATAATTTATCAACTTTTGTGGTCATGTGTGCTTTTTATCAAATTGTGTATACATGCAAAGGTCTTAAACTTTTTTTTTATGTGTTGTAACAAAAAAGTTCTCGCATTTCATAGATGCATGTTAAGCTTGTGCTTATAGGCAAAAGTGGAGGGTTTAAGACTGCTTTCTCATGTGTTAATAGTGCGTTCTTAAATGTTAGTTATGAAGATGTCATAAAAATCATAAACCTATATATATGTATATTGGTAAAGTACTTTAATAATTTGTTTTTTGAAAAAGAATATGTAAAAATTATGTTGTGAATACTTATAAATCATCACTGAGTGTACCTACTTGTAAGAATGCACTTAGGAACCTGTTAATCATTGAATGACATGTTTGAAGAAAGTGTAATTCTACTACTGGCATCTTGGTCAAGCTGAGAATCAGCAGTATCTACCAATTTGATAAAAACTAGTGACTGTTAAACTGAAACTGTTTTTAAGTCAAAGGAAGTTGGTATAATTATTTTCCCTCTAATTCTAAATATGCTACACACTATAGTTCTTGGACAGTCAGCACATCTATTCATTAATATTTTTACACGTTTTAATTGTCCATAATCGTATAATAGTAATACATGATATCCATCAATTCTTCATTTTTATTCCATAAAATGTTATTGAATAGAATTGTTTAACTTTTGTAGTATAGATATGAAATTTGTATAATGAATTGAAGATGTTTCAAACTTGTTTTCGTTAGGTATTGCATGTGTTATTTTCTCGATGGTCAATGGTCAAGGTCAACTTGTTGAACACCTTTACTGCCCTCCACCATCACCTCTTGCCTATCAAGATGGTCTCTCAAGTTACGAGTTAAATGAACTGACATCCACAGCTCTTTATGAAGACAGCAGTAATTGTAATAGCAAGACTCCAGGTTTGTTTCAGTAATAACAAAAATGTATTGTTTATTTCGTTCTTTTGTCTGTTTGTCCAGTACGTAAGTTTAGTAACTAGAATGCATCAACAAAGTGAAATCTGTATGGATTAATGATAAGCATATGGAAGTCTGTTAAGAATTAAGTATTGCATCTAATTATTAAAAACTTGTGATGTTCTGCTAGAAATAACATTATTTGTACAGCTTGATACTTGTATACAGAAATTGCAGTGACAAATATTTTTAACCCATTCACCGTGGCTGGGACGTATATTTTCCAGTGTACTGAGAAATATATGTCCCAGCTGCAGTGAAAGGGTTAAAGATAATGATGTTAGTTTTTTTTTTTAATATCTTAAATATTCACTTATCTGTGATTTTTAGATTTATCCTGCACTGTATGTTTTCTGTTTTTTAAATGTTACAGTGAAGTATGGCCGGGATTTACTAAACATGTTTTTAGTTTGTGGAAGTAAGTACCATGGTTGTGTAAAATTCTGTACTGAATTGAAACCATAATTTATACTCAGTTTCATAAAGTAATCAAGACTATCTTATTTAGATGAAAAAAATGGTTTCTGTGTACATTTCAATGCATTTAATAGTGTATTATCAGATACATTGATTAACCTTGAGAAATATGAATACTAACTGAACAGCAGGAGAAATAGCAGAAAATGTGTGTAGAATTTAATTGAGTTTCTGACTGTGATTGAGTTAAAAAAAACAAAAATGGTGAACAAACATTGTGAAACAGAGTGGATAGTAGGGCTGTATCAATATCAATATACGTTCTTATGAACTGATAAAATACTGATAAGCAATTGAAAAAATTATATACAGCATTAATGTTGTTGAAATTTTTGAATCGTGAACAGATGTTCTGTAATAAAATGGTTATACATCAATTAAATGTTATTGTGAAATTAATAATGGATCTTAGGGTAATAAATCATACATATGTCACTGGACAAATGTCCATTAACATTAAAATTTTGTAGGACTTGCATGATTTTCATTGAACATTAATTTTACTTTCAAATATAAAGCTTTTATGCAATTCTGTGATATAAATTATTATCTAATTGTCTTTTCAACTTCAGTTTTGGTGCTTTAATGACTTTAGTCGTTGAGGTTTGATTATCTCAGCAAATTTATATTATCATTTGAAAAATGTTAATTCTCTGAAGTGCTGTCATTTGTTAAGGAAGAACGATATAAACCATGATTTTAAATGCTTTTAATTTACATTCTCAAGTGTCTGTTTTATATTATACTTCCAAACCATACTTAAACAAATATCAGTTACTTACATTTTACTGAATATGACACTGTGTAATGTGCACACTTTTCTGGAAATTCTTTGTAGGCATGTTAATAACATTATTAAAATGTTTTGATTCTTGATTTTCTAACCATCTTGTTAAATTTTTAAGTATAATGTTTTAGTAATAAGATGGGAATATCATGAACCATGATAATGGTTCATAATATGCATCACAAGGAGTTGTACAAACCCTAATAGAGCATTCAGGCAAAAAGCACCTTAAACAGTAAAGATTCAGTTCAAAAACACTTTAAAAAATTTGCTATTGGCTGCTAAGGCTGTACACATATAAAAAAGCATGCATGTTAGACTTACAAGGAAAGAAAAACATCTTAAAATGTTTAATCTTATTTATAAATATAAATCTTATATTTCTTCTTCCTCTTCTCTGGTCAGCCTACATCAAATATGACTTGTATATTTGCACACAAACCTTAGTATATTAAATAAGGAACTGCGAAGTTGCAGGGATACTGAAAAATTGATTTGTTTCTTCTATATTTTACATATGCTAAAAACATCATAGTTACACTATAAGTGGTGTGTTATTATTACCCCTTGAAGTTATTTTTTTTTACAAATATCTGGTGTACCTTTAAAATGCTTAAGTACAGGGTGAAACAAAAATTACCAGGCAATAATAGATGAACATTAGATGACTGTAACTTGCAGATACTCAGTGCTTTGTACACTATACAACTGGCGTTTTTAGGGATGTATGAAGGAGTAAACAACAACCAATTTAAAGCAATTTTTTAGACATGTACATTTTAATTGAAAAGGCTGCTTTTCTAATGATAAAATGTTCTATGTGCTTAGTGAAGGTTGTGTCTTAGTCTAGACTTGTAGTTGCCCATTTCTGTGTATTATATATATAGAGAATTTAGTTACACAGAAAGTATAAATTCTCATTATGTTCTCAAACATGATAATTATCAGCTGCAGTTTTTTAACATTTTACATCTCGAACTAATGCGATCAAATAATCAATAGCTACATTAAATCATCATGAATCATATCAGCTAGCTACTAGCTATGTTTATTATCATTACAACGTATAAAGTTAGCTACCATATCAAGTAATCCTTTGCCCATAGTTGAGCATAAAAAAGCCATCAAACAAGATAGATAAAAAAATTGGGAATTTAAAAACCTCCAACTAGGGATCGTAAAAAATGTAAGCAAACAAGACTGGAGATACTATAGACATTATTTACTCAAACTACAAATCCCTATTTTGACTTCAGCAAATGTAATTCTAGGTAACAGCAAGGAACCAAAGTATGAGTATTTCCAATTTCTCCAAAATAATTTATTTTGTATAGAAATTTTATATATTTTTAACTTGCATTTTTTTGCTTTTTGTTAAATGTACAAGTCTATAAAAGCCTGTACACTACTGTAAAACATCTGTTTACAGTAAGTGAGAGTTCATACACCATTGAAAGTACAAGTTACAAACTTAACTAAGGAACTAACATGTTCTGTTGTGCATTCTTTTACCAATAAGGTGTTGTGGCCTACTTGCACAGAATCTGGGACTGATATCTGGGACTGTATATCATAACTGTTTTGTTTAAAGATGTCTGGTACAATGATAGTTTGAAAAAATATTGTTTATTCATGAATGGTTGGAAATTTGTGGTTCTCATAATGTTGTGTTTAGGAAAATTTGTTTTTAATCTTGGTAGACCAAAATTGGATCTGTGCACTATACTGCAGCTTATTTTCTGTAATTTTTGAACCTTTTTGAGGACCACCCGAAGAGAGCCTATGGACCTTCTGTGGTCCTCAGACCACAAATTATGAACCTCTTTTATAGATGATTGGAAAATAATACAGAGTAACATTATACTATTATTATTTGTTTTCTTTTCAGTTACATGGACAGTAAAACTGATAGGCAAAATTCTGTATTGTAAGCTGATACTGATAGATAATGATATTTCAGTACAGACACAGTGCAAAGTAATATTTAATACAAAACTAATAAAAGTGACATGAGTCTACAGAATACACAGCAATGCTGTTCTACGAATGAAGAAAGCTCTTATCATATAATCCAAATGAAGAGTTGAAATCAATTTGAATATGTTTTGGAAAATATAGTGACTATAGCCAGAAACCAATAACATCATCTCTCCCAGAGTACAATTGTTATGGCATTGTTAATTTCTTCAGCAAAAAA
>NW_013669510.1:77804-84597 GCF_000517525.1 Limulus polyphemus | reverse complement strand
GCAGTGAAGTATGGCCGGGATTTACTAAACATGTTTTTAGTTTGTGCTAGTAAGTACCATGGTCGTGTAAAATTCTGTACTGAATTGAAACCATAATTGATACTCAGTTTCATAAAGTAATCAAGACTATCTTATTTAGATTAAAAAATGATTTCTGTGTACATTTCAATGCATTTAATAGTGTGTTATCAGCTACATTGATTAACCTTGAGAAATATGAATACTAACTGAACAGCAGGAGAAATAGCAGAAAATGTGTGTAGAATTTAATTGAGTTTCTGACTATGATTGAGTTAAAAAAAACAAAAATGGTGAACAAACATTGTGAAACAGAGTGGATAGTAGGGCTGTATCAATATCAATATACATTCTTATGAACTGATAAAATACTGATAAGCAATTGAACAAATTATATACAGCATTAATGTTGAAATTTTTGAATCATGAACAGATGTTCTGTAATAAAATGGTTATACATCAATTAAATGTTATTGTGAAATTAATAATGGATATTAGGGTAATAAGTCATACATATCTCACATTAAAATTTTGTAGGACTTCATGATTTTCCTTTTCTGCCATGTTAAAGCTTTAAGTGACACTTGAGAGTAACAACCCATAACAATATATATCAAAGGCAACCACATGTTATGTACATTCCAGAACCTACCTACGTTACTAAAATTTGTGCTGTCATTACGACTGTGAGCAGCGGTGCAATTGTGGATGTGTGTTCTAACGGTTTTCTCCTAATTTTTTTCAGTGTCATTGGTGATGGTGACACTGTCCAAAATGATCATGTTTTTAGCTTTTTACAGGCTATTTACTTTTATTTGATTTTTGACATGATTATGGGCACTGTTTAGCTCTTAGCTTGTTTTCATTTTACTTTTTTTTGTGTTATTTTACTTCTTTTTTGCCTCTTTAAAGATTGTTAGGTGCAGATAGTGAAGTTGCTTTGCACCAATAAATCCCAAACAACCAACATGTTGTTGAACTTTACCCATACCTTTATGCACACATATGTGAAACATTTCAAAAGTTTTAGATGAACTGGAAATGTTCATTTGTCTACAGTAAAAAAAAAAAAGAAACACATAGTATGATTTGTGTACTACAGCTGTATCTGTGTGCCGCCATGTGTAAACATTCTTGAAAGTGGTTCATGGAACAGCTTCTTATTTTGTCTGAATTCAAGATGCATTAAATGTAAAGGATTCTGTTTATTATATTTATTACATGTTTGTAACTAGTAAGAGTGTTTTGATATTTTTTGATATTACGTAAAATAAAAATTTAAAAATACTTGAAGAAACTATGCAAATTAATAATTCTATAATATTTTGTTTGGTCTTTTTTATGCCATAATAAATTTCACAAATTATACATATGAAATATATGCTGACGACATTTCTCTTTTATTTTTTACGAAATTTATTGTCTGGGAAAGAAAGTAATATTGACCTTTCATCATGGTTTTATAGTTTTCTGAAAAGAATAAATAAAAGCAAAATATAAAAAGTAATCTTCCAGTTTAAAGTATCTGATTGTTTCACTGTTTATAATTATTTTATGGTGACTTTGTTTTTTCTGTTACTTAAATATTTTTGATGCATGTTGTAATTTAATACAGTATATTTGTTTGCAAATTATATATATATATGAATGAATGCATAATTTTCCTATAAAGACATCCGATGCTTTATACTAATGAAGTGAAGACTAATAAATTGGAATCTAGATGTTGTATTTGTTCTTAAACTTACAGGACCATTGGCTTTGATCCAGTTCCAAATATGGTGTGTTGGAAAAGTGGATATGGATCAGCTGGCAAGTAAACTCAAAGCAGCCATAACTCATGCATTGTGGGATATTCTTATGGAGTATCGCATCTTAACGGCACCTTTAGCTGAAGCCACTTCTCAAAATGACTCTGAATTTTACAGTGAACCAACCACCCCTGTTAGAGGTAAGGTCATATGTTTAGCTCTATATAAATACTGCCACAATATTTTATACAGTGAATCAGTTGTTGCAATACTGAACAATTAAATGTATAGCTTGATCTCAAGTTAGTGTTTTTTTTAGGTATTGTTTTATGTTTATTTTCACATTCTCTGTTTTATCTTATTTAAATGTAATGAAGTTTATAAGTATTATAAAGTTCTGTAAACAGGTATATGTTTCATGAAGAGGAATAAAGAAAAAATGGGATAAGTGCATAATTTGTTCATAATTCAAGCCTTTGTATGATCAGCACGTTTTCATAGATATTGAAGTAAATACATTCGACAGAATCATATTTCATTTCTCTAGAAAAGATTTGACTTGCATATGGGGGACATTCTGAGCTTTCGATTGGTTAAACACATGTCATTGGGGAAAGTAGGTGTATGTAAGCAAGTATTTCCAAAAATGGAAGAGTTGGGTGGGGCCACCTTGGTTGATTCACTAAATATAATAATATTTCAGAAAATAAAAGTGTTAGGAGGTTCTTATCTTATATTCTAGCTTATCGGTATCAGCAATTTGAATTTCTAATTCATAAGAAACTATAGACTTTGTATTTGGACATCACAAACATCTAATTTGAACCAATGCTGTATTCAACATACCACGTGACACACACAAAAATCGATATTTAGGATTTTATCTTAAATATTTACTTTCAAATTAAGAAATTAACTAATGTATAATACTAAAGTTTGAGTTATAATTTATAATGTGATACCAAACTTATTGACATTCATAAAATAGTAGTTAAATAAAATTTTAAATCTAAGTCTACAAATGTGTTGACATGCTCTTTGATCCCTCTCCATATGAAGACCCATCAAGATAGTATTAAATATGTATAAATCAATTAAAAGTTACTCATTTATAGAGAAGATCATTACTAAGAACTGAGTACAGTTAATTTTTAATGCCAGAAATTTGTAAGGTTTCTACAGTTAAAAGGTGTACAAAAGTGGGGTTTCAAATAATTGTACCACAATTGTTTGCATAGGGGACTTCATGTTGTTCTGTAATTTTACTATCACTTTTACAATATTAGTTATAAATATATGTTAGTCCTCCATTCTTACATTCATTTGAGAGAATGGGTGAAGGAAGATATTTAATATGTACTTGTTGGCAGAACTGTTTTCCTGCACCAAACCACTAAGTGTTATGTTGCAAAACATACTGACATTCATAGAATACACCTCAAAGGTGTTAAGTTAAATGTTATCTAATGTGAACTCTAGAATATAAAAAAACAATTGTCATGAATGGCTGCTTGAGCCTGATTTTAATTTACTTGGAGCTTTGCAGTGTAAAGTGGTTCTAGTGGAGCAGTGTCATTGTTGTTTAACTTTATAGGAAATTGGTTCTAGTGGAGCAGTGTCATTGTTGTTTAACTTTATAGGAAATTGGTTCTAGTGGAGCAGTGTCATTGTTGAACTTTATAGGAAATTGGTTCTAGTGGAGCAGTGTCATTGTTTAACTTTATAGGAAATGGTTCTAGTGGAAGCAGTGTCATTGTTTAACTTTATGAATGTGACTTAACAAACACAAGCCAGTCTATGTAAGTAGTTAAACTATAAACTTTGCTTGTATTTTCTCAGTAGTATTGCATTCAATGAATAATAGTTTTTCTTTTTTACAAAACCCATATTAAACCATTTTTAAAATTATGTTTATTTTATAATTGTATTTTAGATAAAGTATATTAACAGCATATTGCAAATTCTTGATCCATATATACATAGTAAGCTTATAAACTGTAAAAAAATGTTTGATTTTCCTTCTGTTAGCCACTCTTTTCAAGTAATTACAAAACTATGATTTTCATAAAAATTATAAATATTGTATAATGATGTAACTAGTAATATGAAACACTTCTTCCAAAACATGCATACCTCCGCTTACAATTACAGCTATAGCTATTTCTCGATCTTCATCTTTGCCATCTTAACATCGTGTTCGCTTGCTCCAGTCTTTATATACCCCACTTGACTGCCCTTGGCAATATCTAATTTGCAAAACTTTACACCAGTCCTCACATGCAGGTACTGTATGTTGACAATATAACCACTTTTTCTTGACAAAGAGCTAGTGCTAGGAGTTATGTTTTGCAATTCACATTTTCTTTTGAACCATTTTGACAGTACTCTGATGTTTTTGTTTTTTTTCCCTATTGCCAATATTTTGTTGGTTTTCTTTTGCAGTTCCAAAAAAAAAAATGTCTGAATTCTCATGTAACGGTTTCTGGCATGGGGGGTTAACCAGGCCTCATCCATTCCTCCTTTGTTGTCTGGTGGTAGTTGGGAGTGGGGGTCCACTCTCAGTGAAGACTGTCTGTGACCTGATTCAGGTTGAGTTGGAGTCCTTCATGTGACTCAGGGGTTTTTCCCTGGTGGTTCAGACTTGGCTTTTCATTGTGAACCTGAATATACTGGGGAGAATTTAGACACAGTTTTCTGCTCCTTCTCTCACTTCATCTCTTACCCATACTCTTGTCTATGATTCATTTCACCTCATGTTGGGTTCTGTTGTCAGCACCTTTTTGGCCTGCTCAGACATGGTTTCCTCTTTTTTCAGTTACTCCAGGAATGTTTACCACAACTTCTACATTCATCCTTGTTGAGACAACATCAGTCCAACATTCAACACCTGGACATTTAACGACCCCAGCTTCATGCATGGAAGTTGTGCAGTCCTTTGTCCGACCATAGGGGTTTAAATTTTACATTTTCCGATAATTTGACTATAACCTCCATCAACCTATTATGGCAATCTATCGATGGAAATGGACTACATATTGTCAGTGGTGTCTTTGGTGAGCCTTCAACCCACTTCATCCAACAGTCTCTATAGTTACATGTATTTTTGAAAGTTTTGGCTTCTACCTTGCATTATATACAGCATCCTTCACTGCTCCCTTTCGCTCTTCTACATATATGAAGGTTTTTGACTCTTGTGCTATCTTGTTTTATGATCTTTTCATATTCTTCATCCCAAACGACCACTTCAATTGCTTAATTGGGACTTTAGAGTTGTTTTTTTCATGCATTATCACTTTATCCCTTCAAATCTATGGCCTCTTGTTCTTTGTATCACCTTTTCCTTGAGATATATTTCTATTGTTGTTAGCTTCTGGACACAGCTATTTTGATTTATTTGCCATCCCTGTTCAGCAGATTATCTATCCTTCAACCTATTTTTTTCTCTATCCCGACAGATCCTTACTACTAAACACCCTTGCTGCCAGAGAAGGGAATAAATTCTTTTCCCAGGCATTTCTTATCTTTACGATCTGTCATATCCAGATTTTTTGTGTCCAGTCAGAGCACTTAGATGTTTTGTGGCTTCTATGGAACTGTTCAGGGGCCTTATGCACCAGCTTTTTATTCAGTGGGATACTGCAGTGTCCCTGGATTTATCACCCATTACATTAAGCAGGGGGACTTTGGGTTGATTTATATAGATGATTCGGGGTTATCTGTTGCCTAAATATACTCCGTATCCCCCCCCCCCCCCAAATGGCTGTGTTGACCACCTCTGCTAGATTTTAACAAGAAAGTGTGTAACTTTCTTATCTGATTAACAGTTTTTCTTCTTTGGATCCCACTCAGTGGCAAGTGTTGCCCAGTCAGGTGTGCTTGTAATTTTTTCAATTCTGCACTAGCATCCTTGAGATGAGGTGTTCCATAAGACCATCTAGTCAGAATTCGAGATGGTAGTATTATCTTGCAATGCAAATCCAATGGACCACTACTCATGGACTATCATGAGTAAAGCTAAAGGGGATTTTGCCAGTTCCTGCTGATCTTAGAGCTGAATCAGTTGAGATTGGTTTGCTTTTAAAACTTAGGAAACGTGGTTCACCTGTTGCACTCTCTCTCTGAAGACCTGTCCCTCAGGACTCCCCACCACACACATGTTCCCCCTACTGCTATTAGTGGTGCTAGGGAGTCCTTACCACACCCAGTTCCCAGTCGCTGGGGTGGTGGACAGAGGATTTTCCTTCGGTGTGTTGAGTTTTCTCCACTCTCAGATCAGAGACCGTGTAGTTGGGGACCCTCCTACCTGGGTCCCTGGAAGTTTTTCCCAGATGTTGGTAGGAGCAGGATCAACCTATGTGGGAGCCTACTCGTGAAACTGGTCCAGATTTGATGCTTAGCTATCTGGTGGGGGTGTGCTTGGACCCTCTTATTAACACTGTCAGGTTTTGGGTTGATCATGCAGGGGGTCCACTATCTCCTTGTAAATTTGAATGCAACATTGTCCCATCTTAGGCCCTTGGTGGAACAGTGTTCCACATCCTCTCCATAATTTCATGGGTAAGTGGAATTCTCCTTGCCCACTTGGTTGGGGAGTGAAAATGACTGTTCGTAAATCCAGACTGGATGAGTTCTGTACCTTGGGTGGAGTATGGCATATATAATCCCATCAATCTAAACCGGGAATGTTGCTTTTTGGATGTCTTCAGGAGGATTGTCCACTTTGGTGTTGCTTTCTTTCTTTCTTAAATCTGGTTGATTGAAATGGATCATTCTGTGGCTGCTGGTGGGGATCCTATCATAAAGATATGTATATATTTGTGGTCCAACTGCCTTTGCCACCAACGGTGGATATAGGTACCATGACCCCTTAATTCCAGCCCTGAGTCATGGAATCTCGGCTGCGTTGGTGGGCCTGGCCCATCCTACTTACTTGTGTAATATACCACCCTTTTCAGTAGTTATGGGTGGAGATGATACCTGTTCTGGATGTAGTGAGGTTTTCCCTGCTTGGGTACCACTTCTCA
>NW_013669510.1:76862-77794 GCF_000517525.1 Limulus polyphemus | reverse complement strand
CACTTCTCGTGGTACATATTTGTTCTCTGCAGATGCTTTCTTTATGATCTCTGTCCTCACCGGCTCCTCCACCTTCTCAATGTGGTATTCTAACTATAAGTGTCAGCGGAGGTATATATGTTTTGGAAGTTATCATTTTCGTAATCTGAAAATGTATTTCCAAACATACTTACCTCCGCTAACACTCTTCCTCCCCACTAAGAGCTGGTGTTAGTGACCAGGATGGGGTAAGTCTAAAAAAAAGTGATTATATTGTTGACATACAGTGCTTATATACAGTACCTGCATAGAGGGCATGTGAGGGCCAGTGTAAAGTTTTGCAAATTAGATATTGCAGAGGGCAGTTAAGTGGGGTATAAAGATTGAAGCAAGCGAACACGATGTTCAGATGGCAAAAATGAAGATTGAGAAATAGCTACAGCTATGAGTGGCAGCGAAGGAAGTACGTTTGGAAATATATTTTCAGATTAGGAAAATGATCACTTTAATGGCATACATCTTGGATTACAAATGTGTTCTAAGATCAATGGTAATTTTTATGTGTGTTAAAAAGAAATAGTGAGTATGTAAATTAGTTCTGTATTATAATAATCAGATTTGTTAAAATTGATTTAAGCAGCTCGTAGAACAGGTTGTGTCATGATGCAACAAAATGTCCAAAACAATGATCCACTCCAACCCCCTTTGCACACAAAAGAGTTGTCTGCTTCGGTGCCAGATATATTGACCAGATCTCAGTCAGTTATCATGTCTCCTAAAGAGTCTTCCTTCTCCTTCTTTAAAGTAAGTATAATTTATTACAAATTTTATCACAATTTTGGTTTTAGTAAAATTAAATGATGATAAAAGTTTATCAAACCTGAGCAGTTATGATATTGCCCTATATTATATATATATATATATAAGTAATTATATACTAAAAGTTAATATTA
>NW_013669510.1:43770-76841 GCF_000517525.1 Limulus polyphemus | reverse complement strand
TATATATATATAAGTAATTATATCTAAAAGTTATATGTATAGTAGTAGTCTTTATATATGTACACTAGTTATACGTTGGTTTTACATATTTCTCTAGAAGTTCTTGCTAAAATACTTTATTGCTTTTTCTTGTGTTAAGATTTTTGCAAGCTGCTCACCTCCATAAACGGTGGATTTTTTTTGTGTTCATGCCCATTAAGTTTTTTGTTGAAGATTTGTGAATAATTTTTAAATACAGTAATAATATTGTTTAATAAATGAATCTTAGACATGCCAGTTAATACACTCTCAACCACAGCATTATGATAAAAGTGAAGAACTATTAAGCCAAGGTATGCATCATGAAAAATACAAAATTGAAAAGATAAAACAACAACAACTACACCACAGCTATAGCATCATTATAAATAAGGGAAATGATTAAATAGTCTAATTTCAGGCTTATAAATTATTGTCAAGTTATTTCAAACATTGTTAGCAATATTTTGGTTTTGGAAAATGTGGTATGCAAATACCTCGTATCTTACACTTCTGTGAGGCATATATTTCCTATTTCTAGTTTGAATTTGTATCATGCTTAATCTTGTTGAGGTTGTGTAAGTTCAACCTTAGTTTTAACTTTCTGTAGCATGATTCAGTTCAGGAAGTTATCTAATGTTTTTGGGCCAGTCTTAGTATAGCATTTAGTGTGCTTGGACTGTGAATCTGAGGATTCATGGTTTGTAGCCTTCAAAATCTCACTTCAAATTTTGGAGTGCTTTGTAAGTTTCACAGTCAAACCTCACTATACAGTTAAACTATCAGTTAAATATTAGATATGGCTATATATATCACATAATCCTTCTTGTAGCTTTGAGCAAAAATTCTGAAACAAAACCAGTGGGTTTGATGGGCAATGCTTAGCGTTTATCCCAAACTCTTTAATACTGGAAATTTGTTTTCATTTTGAAACCCACATTTATTCACAGTACATAATTTTGTTGTCAAAAAATTGTCTTTTAAAGATAAAATTTCTACTCAATTGAAGTTAAATGAAAACATTCATTAGTGCTTCATTTTGAGGTTTTGAACTACTGTTTTCTAAATTCAGAGTTTTACAATAAACAAAAAGACAAAATGTTTTATATTTGACCCCTACCATAAATATTTGTAGGTTGTTCATTTGAGTGACTGACAAAAAAACAGGTATTATATCAATGTTTGTAATTAGATTTCTGGGCTGAAAACATACACTATTTTAGGATATATATGTTTAAACTTTCTTTGTTTAACTTGTGCTTTTGAGTTAACTGATCTTAAGTTGTTCCTTTTTCTTTCTTCAATTAGTATATTGCATAGTGTATTTTTTGTTTGTTTGTTTTGCAGTTTGGTGGTGGTGGTTCATCTCAAGATGCTACTCAGACAGAAAATAGTATCTCAGCTGAGATATCAGTTGACTCTAGTACCTCTCTGCAACTGGAGAAAAATATAAAGACTGAATCTATACACCACATCACACATGCTTATGAAGCTGGAGACAGAGGAAAATTGTCTTCCATTCTTCATCAAGACATGAAATCAATTTTAGAATTTGGAAAAGATCTTGGTAAGAAGCTGCTAGCTGTTATTAATTGTTTTTCATTTCTTATTTGTATTTTATATTATTAGCTTTTTTTTTTTATTCAAGAGATATGTAGTACATTATCGTGAATGTATAGATGGTTTGCAAGGTGTAAAGGCCCAGCATGGCCAGGTGGTTAGGGCGCTTGACTCGCAATTTGAGGGTCGCGGGTTTGAAACTCTGTCACACCAAACATGCTCGCCCTTTTAGCCATGGGGGCATTATAATGTCACGGTCAATCACACTATTTGTTGTTAAAAGAGTAGCTCAAGAGTTGGCGGTGGACGGTGATGACTAGCTGCCTTCCCTCTAGTCTTACATTACTAAATTAGGAACGGCTAGTGCAGATAGCCCTCGTGCAGCTTTGCACAAAATTCAAAAAACAAACAAACAAGGTGTAAAAGTTGATAAAGAATTTAAAGCTTTTGCTTATCATCCTAGTAATTCAAGTTTTATATAAAGCTTTGATATAGATCTAGGTTAGTGATAGATCTTCATACTAAGCTAACAATGCAAAATAATCTTTATATATTAAAAAATGAATAAAATGCACACACACACACAATAATAACTGTGATCATTGCTAGTAATAAAGCTTACAGTAAATAATGTTAACTAGCCTGTCAAGTTATATCTGGATATCAAAGGGCTTTGAGAAGTCTAATAACTAACAGCTTGAGAGATGCGTGTAAACCAAAGTTTTTAATGCATTAAAGATGATATGCAAAAATATTATTGTAGGTACAGACACAATGCTGTTATGTGAAATATTTGGCTTGCAGGTGACATTTCCCCCTCATTTTCTCTGCAGTATGACTAGCAATAACATAGTGTAGTATGATATGAAGAAAATATTATTTATTGTGGCATAGCACTTGATTGCTTCTTTTGTGTTTTTACGAAACATAGTGCATCATATTAGAACATGCAGAAGCACGCCAGTATTATTGATATTATGTTTTGAAAGTGAGTAGTTTTTTCTGGAGAAATAGATTAACAGAATTAATAAAACGTATAATACAATAACATAAAGTTCTTCAGGGATACATTTTGTGATTGTAAAGTATTAAAAATAGAAAGAAATATTCTAATTTAAAATTGATAAATCAATCCAAAATGTCTCTTATCCCAGAGAATATGTATTAATTATTTCATACTAGTTAAGTATAACAAATATTAAGAGAGAGAGATGTTTTTACCACAGTATTTTCCTTTCCGTTAAATAATGTGATCTGCAGGTGTACCTACAGTTGTGAAGCACAAGTTTTCAGTAACCTCTCGACATTGCATCAGAATTGTTCTGAAAGAATTTCAAACAGCTGTGAATGACCTAACTCCTGATGTTTTGCCAAAGATTTTCATCAAATTGAAAGATGGCAGTGAAGATTTCTTATCTTTTAATACCACGTGGCAGTATTATTTGGTAAGCTAATAAGCAGTCTCATGTAGTAATTATTTTATTCATAATATAATTTTAAATTATTTACAACTGTATAAGCCTTCCATAAAATAAGTAGTTTTTTCAACCTTTTCAGTACATTTGAATCAATTTATCTTTAGCTCTTATTGGTGGTGTTGATTTCAATGAATGATATGTAGACTATGGTGTATGGTAATTATAATTCTTACAAAACATTTTTCAAATTTTAACTTTTTTGAGTATTTTAATTAAATAATATTTTATCTGAGTGTATATTTTTTTTTCATTTTTTAAATACTATATTTCCCAGGGAGGGAGGAAACCAGGTGATCCGTATACCATGTTGTGTGATGTGCCACCTGGTGAAAAGAAACACTACATAGCTGTTGGGAGAAATGTAAACCAATGGCGAGCTTTCATGGGCTGTGATGAACTGTCATGTTTTCTGGAATCTGCATTTGTACCACAAAAAGGTAATTTAAGTCAGTAAACCAGTCAGTGTTCTTTCTTAGAGCATAGTTTGAACTGCATTTTTAAGTTTATCAAATGTAATGTTTCTAGAATTTTGGTGTTACCAAATTTTATGAATAGTATTGAAATAATGTATCGTTAATTAGTATGTATGTACTGAAGACTTAAAACATCAAAGATGTCTAATATGTAAACTTGATATCTTTATAAGTAAATAAGTATAATCATGCACGTTATGGAATTAGAGGTGTTTATCAACTGAATTTGCTACATATACGAATTTAAATGTATTTGTTTAAAATCAAAGTAATCTTTTTTTTTAGTGTTTTATTTGCACTTAAAAATTAAATTGTAAAAAACCTTTTGTTTTTCAAGATTGCATAATAAGTTTCACTTTTACATTTTATTCAAAAATCTATCCAGAGTATAGTTTGTTTGAAATAACTAATAGTTTATCTTTCACTGTGCCAAAATATGTCATTTTTTTTATTCTTAATTTACAGTAGCACAATTCTGTTTAATCAGTTATGTGTATGACTTTGTTTATTCATTTAGCTTTAATTCAACAAGTAACTAGTTTTTAAATATTTTAGTTTCTGTTATGTTTCATTTTATTGAAGATTCTTTATCTATGTTGTGAATTTTATAGGACAGAAGACATACCAACTTTATCAACCATATCTCTGTCAAGACAAGTCACGGGACAGTTCTGCAGCAGTCAGTCATTCAAGTCTTCTCACAGTGACCAGTCCTCTCCCATCAACTCCTCTAGCTGGCATCTCTGTTGGTGGGTCACCAAAGAGCTGTAGCAATGAATCTGCTACCTCTCCATTTGTTCCTCGCCAGAGATTTCTCATTCTTTTTGTGGTTGATAAAGAAGTAAGTTGCAACTTTTTATTTTTGTAATTAACTTGGTTAATTATTAACTTAAATAACAGGAAGAACCATGAATGACTTAGCAAGTTCTTTATGTATGTCAGAAGTTTAAAGCTTTTTGTGAAATAATAATTTTCTCATAAAAAAAATCTCTGTAGCATTTTAGACATTTTCTGTTATTAAATGGTTAAAGGTATTCGTAACATAAAAGCATAGCTACAATGTATGCCTGTGGGATCACGTTACTCCAATCTTAGCTTGTCAATACTTGCTGTCCGGTGTTGACAAAGCAGATACTGTCTAGATGTATAAGGAAGAGATTGTATTGTTTCAGAATTTACTTTATGTATAGATGAATTTTCTTTGTACCTGTTTCGAAGTGGATTCACAAATCTGTCCAAATATACAATGTGGACTGTGTTGGCATGCGTTAATTTTTCAATCAAGGGAGCAAAAGCTAGTTCTTCTTATTTTCAAGGACCACGAAAGGGAAAATGGGGAGAAATAGGGGAAGTGTTTTATTCAGAAATTTGTACAGCTAAATAAATTAATAAATTCTGTGTAAATGTCCTATGCAGTTGGTGTAAATAATTTTGACAACATGAATAAGGAGGATCTTATCTGTACACCAAGCACAAACTTTTTATTTTCTGTGAATTGAGGAAATTAGTAGTTAAATTATTTATAGATTTATAGAAGAATATCTAGAGAGTGGATGTTGATCATGCTTTCTTGTTTTACCAAACCTTTGAGTGTATAAAACTGCACAAAATAGAAAAAGTAAATGTTAAGATTCTGTGTTTGCTTTTTTATAAGGATTTAAATGAAAACTGCAGAAACACAATGAAGAATATCTCCACATTACATATGTGCAAATCATTTAAAATGGTAAATGCATGAAAGAATCAATTTGAGGTAGCAGCAGTGGCAGCATCAAACTAAAAAAAAACAAAACAAAAAAAAAAGACAAAAGGCAGATTTGTCTATCCTTTGTCTTTATGCCACAGAAGAAACTGGTTACTCTGATGCAAAACTAACATTGTCATTGAAAGGCTGCAGACTGAAGAACTCAACATACTTGGTCCTGTAATACTTATCCAAATTACAGTATTATCTTTGGAAAACAAAAGCCAGAATGTTGAAGAAATGAATAATGAAATTTATTTGGTTGCTTTATTTGCTTACAGATTTGATGTGATGTCGTGGAGGATTACAGGAAACATCAAAAACCCATATGCTTACCACATTATATAGCTGAGCATCTTGAGACCCAAGCACTGCTAACTTTGTCAGAAATTTACAAGTATGGATTCCAGGCTATGCTAAACATAGTACTTATCCAGTACAAAGAGAATCCAAAAGTATCTCAAGCCACTGGTATTTGTACTACAGCCACCATTTTCCTGAACATTATTAGAAAGTGTGACATAGGCAGCATATGAGCTATTTCCCATTCATAGACCAGACACTTGTGTTAGCTTCTGAATAATATATTTTCGGGACAATCTGTTTGATTCAAAATAGTCAATTTGTATACAGAGTGTACAACTGCTATTAGCAACTAATACCAACTGCTATTAGCAACTTCTTAATAGTAGCTAACAGAGAGAACTTTTGGTAAACTTGTCTTCATAAGAAACTACTTATCATTTCACAAAGATAATTGACAGGTTAGACAGTCTCAGTGTCCTCAGCATGTGAAAAGATGTAACTGTTGGGATAGACCCACAACAAGCTTTAGGAAAACAGTTTATACGGAAAGAGGCATGTTAATGTATAAAATGTGTTTAACCCTATCATGACCAGTGAGAACCTTTCAGGTGTTAAGTGCACATGTATTAAATTTTATAATTTCTGTAAAAATAATAATTCCAACTCTTTCAACATTTTACTAAAAATATTTTACAGTTGTTGATATTTTGCTATTTTGTAACATTTATTTAGTGTAATTCTCAAAGAAAAATTCAAACTGCATTTCTCTTGCAGTTCCAAGGAGTCTTGCCTGTGAACAGCTAATTTTTCAGTTTTTTATTTAAGTTTCTTTTATGAATCCCAAAGTATGAGAAATCATAATCCCATTTTTTGGTTTTAACAACACCCATAATTATATTATAGTAATATATGTTTTTCTTCCTTCAGCTTACCTTATATTTGTATAATTGGGCTAATGAATTGTGCACCAGTATTATCAACATGATGACTCGCTTAGTTTTGTGGCATAACTCTCGTGCCATTGTGCTGAACAGTGTCATCTGTCAGAAGTTGGGCTTTTTTTTTAACCAGCCATTGGATCGTGCTGTTAAGACAATACATGGGACCCAAAAATCTCAAGTAAGAGGATAAAAAAATTTGTCTGTTCAATGTTAAAATAGTATTTGTGTGTATGTAATGTTGATCATTCATACTGACTAGTATCTAGTAGACATGAACCACTTTGATGTCAAACTTCTGAGCCTGTAGTCAATTAAACCACCTAATTGTTTAGAGGAATGTTTAACATCCTTAAAAACGTTCCATACTTGTGAATTTTTAGAAGCTACATGGGGCTTTTAAATCTAAGAAATGATTAAATTTGTAGGATAAATCTTCATTACTGTGGCAGTATTATGTTTACCAGTTTAATGTATACAAGCTTAGAATGATAATACCTATAAGCTGAAAAATGTAGTTTGCTCATTTTATAATGTAGAACGACTTTGAGAAAATGGATAGTTTAGCTTAAAGATGGTGAATCAGTTCTCTAGAATGAAATCTTATATGTTCAGAAAAATTTGTATCTGTTAACTTTTTATGTACAGGTGAGGGTCAAAGTGTGCATACTATGACCTTTTAAGAGTGCTATCAAATATGGTATAATGTGTTTGGTGTCAGGATTATTAACTATATTACTGATTTAGCAACAATTCTTGGTAGAGGAGAGCAAATACCAGATACATTATACAAGGATATAAAAAACTGTAAATATGCAGTACCCAACATAATCAAGAAGGATTTCTGTCTGAGAATGAGGCCAACAAGGTATGAATTCATCAAGATAAGGCTCCAGTCATACCTCAAACAGGGGGAGTATTGAATAGTTATCCATGCTTTTCCATACAAAGTCACAGGATGTAGGGCCTATGGACTTTAATGTGATAAGATTGATGATGTTGATGCTGTTGTCCTCATACACTACTTTGATTTTGGAAAGGCAACTTTGAGGAGTACTGTGTTTTGGATATGACAAACTTATAATGGAGCCTTTTGCGATGTGAACTTTGCTGCAGGGCTATTGTCAAGATGTACGGTTTGCAAATAGGGAATAACTGAATATGGCAACATTGACTGTAACAATGTCATGGGCCTCCAAGTTTGTTTTATCCCTATGGTAACAAGCTGGATCATTTTGATAAGCTTTGTAACCATGAAATTATACATAATGTAACTCAGAATGTATTAAGTGTATCAGAATTTACTTAAGTGTATCTTCACAAAATATACAAATATGTTGTTGTACACAGAAAATCAGATTTTTTGCAGAATATTTTGTACTAAAATTTTTTCTGTGAATTTAAATCTTTGTTAAGTCAGTCTGAGTGAAAGATGCTTTTCATATTAAAGATAAAAATATTTCTTTTCACCTTATGTTGTCATATTTCATTTACATAACCTCCTAAATAAAAAAATTCATTTTTGAGAAAACTTTCATCTCTTATTTTCTCTATCCTAACACTAATTATAGTGAAATTATTATTTTACAGTGAATGAATGGTTAAACATTATAAAATGAAATTAAGGACATGGTTTATGCTTATAAGGTTGTGAGTAAGGGTGAAATGCATCAAAATATCCAAGAAGCCTTCACAAAGATTGATCCTGCAATGTTGGAAAAAACTTGGCAGAAGTTTGTAAGTTGTGGTGTACATGCTGAACTATGGTAATTGTAGGAAATCCAGTCCTGAAAGGGTGAAGTATCACCTTGATGATGTGCTACATAAATGTGAAGTTTTGTATAAGTTAAGATGCACCTAATCCTGCAATTCTACAAAGGTTACTTTTATAATTAATTTCGTTTTATTAGTTTGGAAAAATTAATATATCATTGTGGTTATTGGATTTTTTGTGTTAGTATCTCACATTTGTAATAGGTTGTAATTAGCTAAGAACAAAAAAGAGCATTTATAAATTAGTTAACTTATTGCCTACTTGATATTACAGCAATTTTACTGTTTATTTAAAAGCTTAGCATTAATGATTTAAAATGAGTTATCTTTTTGCCACTCCTTCCATAATACTGAGTTTGTTCATGACAATTTTTGTTCTGTTTTCTGTTCAGACAGTTGTGACCAGCTTTCTGCCCATCAATGTAAATCATATAACTATTCTCATAAAATATCTCAGTCCTCCCCACCGAGACATTCAGCATGGCAGCATTGTAGGTGGTCGACATGGTACTTCTGGTAGTAGTCAGACAAATTTCCCAAGCATGCTTGAATTCCTTCGAGATTCACAACCGCCACATCCTTTACATAAAACTCGTTATGGCCTTTTGAGAGATCCAGTTATGAGACATGGAAAGCAGCTTGATGAAACACGTATTAACTCAGAAGGAAGAGGTAGTTGTCTTGGTTGTTTTTCATCCTAATGATTAAAATATTCAAAACCTGTAATTCAGTTTTGGAAGAAAATGAAAATACTTATCCTTTATTTCAAGTTTTTTTATTGAATTGTATGGAATAAGTGAACTCCATACTCTTAAGTTCTCAGTAAAATCCACTTAGGGTATTAGTACTTTTAATTGTCTCACTGAAAGTCAGCATTTAAGAAATGTTGAACAAGCAATGCATTAAAAATGGTAAGCAAACCATTTCAAATGCCCTGCTGACTGAATTTGTTTTTTCAAGTAGGCATTAAAATTTTCATTGATACAAATTCAAATCTGTTTCCAGAGATAAATAATTATGAGCAGGCTTTAAAATCTCCAGTACAATATGTTTAGTATACAGTTAGATTTGCATTTAAGAGTTTCCCCTGAAGCTAATAAATGAATAATAACAAAAATAATGTGTCAATTTTGAAGAACTTGGTAAATTGACCCAATTATAATATAAAAATTTTTCTGCACTAATTAAAATCTACTGCAACTTTAACATATCAGTTTGTTTTGTTGAATCTGCATTAAATATTAATATTTTATCATTTCAATGTTTAAATTTGCTGATACACACACACACACACATTTGGATTCAAAAGCCCTTAAGATAATTCACGTTATACAGTGAACTTGACATTTTTAGTTGAAGTCCTAGATGTATCATAGGGTATACCATATGTATTATATTTTCTGCATTGTCCATTAGTTCTACTTGAAATTTTGCTAAACTTAGTGTAATCATCTAGCACATGATAATGTTATACAACTGTTGGGCAAGTATTTGACACATGGTCTTATTATAGGCATGCAATTAAATTTTATTTTTTCATAAAATAAGTTTTATGATGGCACTATTCACTTTTATTGAAATTTCAGATTTGCAAGACTTACAAACAATGTGGCAGGCTCGAGGAAGCAGTTCAAATGTGCCATTTATGGTAAGTTGTGTGATTGTGGTATACAATTGTGTTGTTTGATTTTAGTTGTTTTTATTTCAGTTTTTACATTTTATGACTGTATATGAAAATAATATTAGGAAATAGATTGAGGAATTTTGATAGTAAACGAAATAAAAATGTCACCAGGTTGAAAAAAATCAATTATTATAACAACAGCTTTTTCTAAGCTACAGTTTACCTGTAGGTAAAATTAAGTTTAGAGCATAAAAAAGTGGAAACTGAAGAAGTAAAAAATAAACTAGTTCAGAAAGAAGGGTTTGTGTTGCTGAGTGTTTCATTGTTTACAAAATTGCTTCAGTCAGCAGTGTAGCAAAGAAAGAGTTCAGAATAATCAATTATTAGCTCAGTGAGGGCTTTTAAGTTGTTTGAAAGTAAAAGTTAATATTAATCAATCTAAGCCAATTATTTTAATGTTTTTTATATTAAAACAACAACCATGACCTCAAGAAAAATATTACTTACATTTCATTTCTTAGGCTTTGTAATATAGCTCTTTCATATGTCAAATTGTTATTTAACGTACACGATATATTTACATATTTCAATATATGAATCAAGGTGGTAGGAAAACATGCTTTTCTGTTCTTGAGTAATGAGTGAAGCTTTTTCTTGTAAATCATCCCTGTTTAGCAGATTATCTTCCATATATCATTTTTATATCATGTAGACTTTAATGGAGTGTTTACACACGTTTAATGGTTCATGTATACTGATTATTTTAGTTTGTTTTTTAACGTTCTTGTGTTATTGTTTACTATTAAATCCTGTTTTAGATGCATATCCTTAATTTCACAGTTATAAGTATATTTTTTATCTGATACTGTTGTACCAGATACTTTTGTCACATTACATATGAATACTTTATATTAGTATGGAATATATCTGTAATGAGGTATATATGGGTAATTTGTCTAAATTTTCATGCAGATGTTCTGCACATAGTTTTGATATCTTTGTTAACATATTTATTACACTTGACCAGAGCACAGGCTCTCCAACTTTGTTCAGTTGCGATAATAATGCTGATAGTATTGACCATACAAAGCAAGTGAATGTAAGCATATATATTCGAGGATTAGGTGACTCCATGATAATGAGAGCCTGTGCATAATTAGTCAGTTGTCTCATCACAAAGACAATTGGCTAATGAATGATGATGTAAGAAACAACAAGGGCCTTCTTGTATAGTGGGTGAAAGTCTCTCATCATTGACAGTTTCTTAATGGTGATTGTATGCATTTAACTTAGTATTTTTCTCATTATGTGGTAATCTTATTGATACTAAATTTGCATATCATGAGCATTGACTAAACAAGAATGATTAAAATTGAATCGAGTCATATATTGAGTTTATATCATTGGAATATAAAGAAGTTATTGAAAATGTAAAATAAATTTTCCATTAAACACAGCTTTTATTTAGATACTTCATTGTAACTATTAAGAAAAATTGTCATAGCCTGTAAACAAAAATCTGCTAAAGGCCTAGCCACACGATCAATCTTCAGAAAGCATGCAGGCCTTATCATATGCCTCACTAATTTCGAGGGTTTGTGAAGTTAATTTAAAGGACTATATCTATGCAGATTTGAAGAGAAACTTTAGTGGTGGTGTTGGAGAAAGGGGGTAAGGGTATACATGGCAGCCCTCAAGCCTCAGGCTGATTTTCCTCAAATTTATCCATGGCTTACTTATATTCACTGCGATAACTGGCTGTAAAAAATATCATAAACATGTGCTACGAATCCTTTTACTTACCCTTAGTCTTATCTAACCTTTATCTGTCTCACAGAAGCTTGTATCAAGTTTGCCCTGTGCCTGTTCTATTCTCTGGGACAGAACAAGCCTATCTCAATTATTTTTAGAAATTTAGAACTTATAATGGCAAGAAAAGTAGTTAGACACGATTCAAAGGGCAATCATAGGGCTATAAAACAATAGAACTAATCATAAATAGATGTATACTGTTACTAGTTTCAAGCTACTTAGGATAAATGAATGTAGTTTCATGTTAGAATTTGAAGTCATTCTAGAAAGAAAAAAGGGGTAATTTAAATTTATTTATATTTTTTTTTGCTGGTTACAAGGTCAATCAAACTGACTGACATTGTATAGAGTTAGGGTAGAGAAAATAACAGATAATGTATTTAGGAGGTTTTGGAGATTACACAAATAAAATTTGAGATTTTTGAGATGAAGTGCTTTTAATCTTAACATGAAAATCACTTTACACACGGACTACTCAAAACAAATACTTGTTATATTCATGGACAAATCTTTTTTTATTTAAAATACTTCACAAAAAAATGATTTTTTGTATGTGAAAGACTTGTAATTTTTTCTGAAAGATTGCCAAATTTTGTGAATATACTATATTAAAAGTTAGTAGTATCAAATCTATAAAGACTATACGAGTACAAAGAGGTCACGTGGTTAGTCAAATCAACCAAGCCCATGTTGAGAGAGTTAAAGATGCAGGCTTGATTGAAATTGATACCTGGAAAGTGTGTACTCATGCTTGCACAGTTCTGCAGTCAATAGAGGTGGTTTAACCACTGATCATATGAAGATTGTAATGGTCCAGAAGTTGCCCCCATCTTATAATAAACGAGAAATCTTTAGCTTTCCAGGTTTTTGGTTAATTATTCCATATATCTTCACTATTGTCTGCATTGACTAAGTTTGAAATTACTTCCATACTATTGTTTGTTTGTTTTGAATTTCACGCAAAGCTACAAGAAGGCTATCTGTGCTAGCCGTCCCTATTTTAGCAGTGTTAGACTAGAGGGAAGGCAGCTAGTCATCACCACCCACCGTCAACTCTTGAGCTACTCTTTTACCGACGAATAGTGAGATTGACCATCACATTATAATGCCCCCCATGTCTGAAAGGGCAACCATGTTTGGTGGGATGGGGATTCAAACCCTAACCACCTGGCCATGCCGGGCCACTTCCATACAAAGCATTCTATTTTAAAATAGCTACCCTGTGCATTTCTTGGAGAAAATAACTTCCTCATTCGTAACTAATTTGTTTGTCAAACCACCTAAGATACTCACTGTGCCCAAACTCCCCTTATACACCTGCTTACCATATCTTGGGTGACAGAGCTCCCTTATTATGAAATAGTTGCAAAAAATTATGTAACTCTTACTATCCCCAAATTGACTTGAAAGTTATTATGAAACCCAATTTGAGACTAAAAAATTTTTTCTGCTACAAAGATCGTTTGGTGACTGCCCATTGTTCATATCATGTCTACTTATACACGTGCAGAGATTGTAAGGTGTAAGGCCTCCTATATTGGTGAAACCAAACATCACCTTAAAGTATGAGCATGTGAACACCTGTGCATATCTATAAAAACTGGAAAAAAGGTTACAAACCCTCCTAACTCCGCTATCTATCAGCACAATACAGAAACAGGACACCCAATTTCTCTCTCTAACTTTAAAATTCTCTCAACAGTCAAACATGATCTCAAAAAGTCAAAACTCTTCTTCCATCCCTAACATGTACAGTCTTCACTTAGTATAACTATTTCAACTGTGTCACATTTTTCATTTTCTCGTGTTATAATTGTACATCAAATTGTTTACTTCTTATGTATATATTTCTGTTGTAATTACAAATATGGTTTGTTTGTTTTGTACCTCCAGGTGAAATTATGATGATTCCGAAACATTTAATAAATGCTTCCTATTGTCACATTTGTGTTTAGCTTTATCATTAAATTGATAAATGTAGTACTGGCACGTGTGTAGTTAATTATTTTTTGTACCTTCATTATGAACCTTTGATGCACCTAATGGTCCCCAAAGCTATAAGACAGGAAATACTTTAAAATTTGCAAAATGCAAGAACTAGAGGGCACCAGAAAGTTTTACACACTATCGTGGATGTATAAAATTGGTTATTTTACCACGTATGATGCCTAGAGGGAACACTGACTGCTCCAAGGACAACTTACATAGGTTGGTAGATTTTTTCTCTCTAAGTGAATTCCATGGATATAGTTGTTCCTTTACTCAAAGCTGAGAGAGGCCATTGATTCGTTTACCAAGTGGGCTGAAATTTATCCAATGTCTGACATATTAATGCAATCCCAGTCTTTTGGCTGAACAGTGGATTCACTCTTTGGTTCTCCTGTAGAAATCCACATGGACTGAGGTGATAACTTCAACAACCAGTTGTTTGCAGAGTTAAATTGAGTGTTATGTGTGTGTTGAAAATGTACACTTCACCACATGAAACTCACTCTGATGGTTTGAATGAATAGGCAGTACAGACTGTTTAATATATGCTTGCTAGTTTGTTTATACCCTGACTGAAGTGATTGGGATGAGCACCTACTATATGTCATGATGTCATAATGCACAAACGAACAACAGTTGACCAGTTTTCTGAATCTCCTGGTGTTTAGATGGAAGTACAGCTCCCTGTGAATCTGATGTATTGTTCACTACCCAATGTGCACAGGAATATGTGAAAGGACTGTGTTCTGATGTAGTCAACATGCATGCATTTGTTCACTGCAAATGGGTAAAGAGTTCATGTATCAAAAGAGGTGTTATGACAAAACAATAACAAAATAGAAGTTTGAGTCTGTTGACTGGGTATGGTGTTGGTGTGTGTGCCTGCAGCACAGAAACATCTTCCTACAGCTGAACTTGTCTGTTCTTGTTTGTTGACAATTGTATGAAGTGAACTATGAATTATTGTAACAAACACGTTGAGAAGCTTCAACTAATTACATCACCAGGCTAACTCTGATCAGAACATGATCTGTGTCATGTAATCTCATCTCTCGTGAGTAATATGCTATTCTTATATATCTGGCTGTTTGATAAACAAACATGCAGAAATGACTTTGTGATCATACAATAGTATAACAATTAATAAATACATGAAAATTAGTTTAGCATTATCTTGCATCTTATAGCCTTTATATTTTTGTCTATGTTTAGGAGTACTGTTAATTATATATGACAATGAAATATACTCTGGATTAGGTAATTTATCTATTAAAATTTTTATCTATTAAAATTTGTTAAGTAGGCTATAATGTTGGTTACATAGTGTAGATTATGTTTGTTTTTGGGATAAAGATGATAAATATCAAGTGTAGTTTTATCATTAATTTTTATATTTGTGTAATCAGGACAAGCTACATCTGGTGAAGAAAGTGGGTCGACTTAGTCACTTTTGTCTGACACCATTATTATTTAGCCCAGCATGGAGATGGAAGGTGGGCCCTATTCGAGACCATACTTTTGATAACACTATTTTTGGAATTACAACTGGAGAGAAAACAGTGGAACAATCTCAGACGGAACAGAAAACATCTGGTGTAAGTTTTGTTGAAACTGTTTTAGGTTATACTTACTCTTTAAGCTAATTTATTTTGTCATATGTAAAATATTTTTTATTCATCTGAAGCAATTTCGTAATAATAGTTGCATTTGATTTGCAGTGCCAAATAAGATGAAAAAAAAGCATATACATATAGAAAAATAACTAAACAGTATATAATATGTAAAATATTAAAAAGCAGCTGCTGCATAACCATAACACAGTTGAAATAAACTCATAAATAGAAGTAAACAAGTTTAACTTCGTATCTAATCAATGGAGAAATATCAGATAGTTTTGATGAAAAGAAATTTTATAGCTTCACATTGTAAATTAATTATTTCATAAAATGTTTCCATTTTATTTTATGTTCTTGAAATAAGAAAAAGAAACTTTAAAGCACCCTTTCTTAAATCATAAATACATGAGACCGTTATATTTAAAGCCCAATACATTCATTATTTCTTGTAAACTAAAACAAACATCATTACTGAATAGGCAAAATAATAATTGTAATAAAAGTAATTAATACAAGCAGTAAAATCTATAAAAAAAATTATGATAACTTTATCAAGATGAGACTGAAAAGTAAAAAGTAAAAATATTATGATAATAGCAATCTAAATTTTCATTATCTTTCTCATCTTTTTTTTTCAAACTATATATATATATACTTACATCTAAATTTTCATTATCTTTCTCATCTTTTTTTCAAACTATATATATATACTTACACATCTGTGTTTTATCATCTCTTTCATCATTTTTCCAGTCTTGTCATATTTTTCTTGTTTTCTCTTCAGACCTTTGGAAGGCCTTGTTTCTTTTTCTTTGCATCTTTTCACACTTCCATGTGTTTCATCATCTTTTCTTCCTTCTTGCATTTTGTACATTTTAGTTTTTTCTTCTTCCATTTTGTTTGTTGTCTGTGTATGTTACTACACATGGCCATGTTTCAATAAACTTTTCTATCTTTCTAATGATTTTTGCAATTTCAGTTCTTCCAACTCTTTCCAATGATTTTTTTCATCCCCAGTTCCTATTTTGTCTTCCTGTTGCTTTCTTTCTGATTTACTTTTCCATCACACATCTCTTTAGCCACCTTTGTTCCTTCATTATATTATTTTCAAAACATATTCCAGAATTATTTTTATTGTAGATATTTCTGTGTTCAGTCTTTCTGCTTCCAATTGCCATATATTTTGTCATATTTCTTCCAATTTTCAGTATCCATTTCGTGTAACTTCTCTGCATTGTCCCATCTTACTTTTAATTTTTCTGCCCACTATATCAATGACTGCTCTTAAAGAGACATTTGTCTTATTTCAGTAGTTATTAAGCCTAAAAAAGGGGGAAAAAAACAGAAGTTTTAAGAGGTGTGGAAATTCTTATGTTTGCCAAGAGTTAATAAAATAAACATGCTTACATAAGAGCTTATTATTTTTGGCTTTTGTGCATATAGATTTCACACTTGTGATATAAAAATCAAATCCTAATTTGACATAGTCAATAGATGATTGCAATATTTCAACATAAACTATTCAAATAATATTTTACATATTACATTTTGGAGCAGAAGCACATTGGAATTGGCTTTTCTGATATTGTAAATTCCTTTGAAAATTAGTGGGCTCTATTTAAGATTTTGTAAGAGTAATACACTTTAAACTGTTGGATATTAAAAAATATTTCTAAATGAGAACATACAACTTTTTATTTTAGTTTGATAATGCTATTGGTGGTAATACATTTTACATATTTTTAAAACAAATTCAACAAAAAATGTCAATACTACATAAAACAAAATTGAAGTATGCTCATCGCACAGTTCCTCAGGGTTGATTATTAGAAACTTGTATAGAGTAAAAGATATATAGCAGTAGTGAAACTTAAAATACTACAACAATTTCTGTTTCTATGAAATTTCCTTTTGTTATTAACTTTTAGGGAAGGAAGTTGGGTAGCCAGATTTATCTTTTGACTTATTTATGATTTTTCATTTTATTTATAGAGATCTCGCCATAACTCTGGTAGTAGCATAAAAGGATTTGAAACTATTAGTATGTCAGTCACAAGTCGTTCCAGGTGGATGAGTGGAGCAAGTCAGCAGACAACAATTGCTAGTGCTTCAAGCTCTCCAAAGTTAAGACGATCTGCACCTGATGAAACATGGCACTTTGCTGTGTGCTCTAACTACATTCAGGAGTATATCCAATATTTACAGAGTCAAGGATTTGTAGCTGTCCAGGCAAAGACAGCTCAACAAAAACAGGGGTAAAAACTTGTAGTTATAGCTATTATCCATTATCAAAATGATTTCATTTGTGCATATACAATTTCGAGGTGATTAGCAATTAAAACTTTGTATTATCCTAGCTTGTACTGAAAATGTTTATGTTCAAATTATTTTGGTAAAAAAAATCAAAATAATCAAAAAATAAATTTAAGTTAGTAAATTATTGAAAAGTTGTGTGTATGTGATGTTCTTTCTGACTTTTTTTTTATGTTGAGATGTTTTAATTCTGCAATTGTTGATGTAGTTACAGGCAGTTTTAAAGCATGGTACATTAATATAAATTTAACAATATGATTTAAGGCAATAATAATAAAAGTGAAACAATGTTTTAAATTACTGTTTCTGTAGACAGATTTCAGGGAATTCAAGATCTGTTGGTTAGGCTTGTATACAATTTATTCCACTGACTTAACTTGTCAAGCTAAGTAATTTTTATCATACTAGACCCAATATTCTGTACTTTTGATGCAGCAAAAAAGTGGATCAAATATATTTGATTTTTGTTATTAGCCACACCTGGAGTCTTCTCTTTTCATCTCTTTCACAATGTTTTCAATTCCAATCCAACTTACCCACATTGACTTTCCAAATCTTTTCACTTACAGATCCTTTTAAACTGGTTTAAGCAAAAAGAAAGTGAACAAAAAAAGAGTATTTGCAGTTACTTAAAAGGAGATAGTGTTTCTTTCAGTAAATTAAAATTCATTAACATCGCTGTAAGACTGTAGAAAAGACCAACTTAATAATTTGAATAGGATTTTATTGATCCAAAATTACAGCTACTCATTCTAATCAAGAACTTCAACAGAACTTTTTCTAGTAAACTAGCATCTAAGCAAATTAACTAAAGCCTAAGTTGTTTTTTTAGGTTCTGAACTTTCTCTTATTCATTTCATCGAAATGAATTTCACCTCCATACGAGTGGTACAACAAAAGATAGTTTTTGACGGTTCTTAATGTGACAACCTTATCCTACATTATGGCCATAGGTTACTGCTAATTGAAAATATTATGCAAGAATGAAGTAAACAAGATACTAAAAACATATTGGGTAATTTGGAATGACAGGAGAAATATTTCAGTAACATTATCAAACTGGATGGGATGATGTTCTACCATCAGTGGTTAAATCTGCTAGTGATCCTATTGTTGAACCCTTAACTGTACTTGTAAATAAAATATGTACAACTGGTAAATTTTCTGAGATTCTTCATACTACTAACATTGTTGCCATCTATAAGGGTGGGAATATTGATCATGTAGAAAATTATCGGTCTATTTCCATCTTATCTGCATTCACTCATATTATCGAACATATATTTTATGATAGAATTATTGTTTCTTGAAAAAAATATAATTTTAAGTAATTCGCAATTTGGTTTCAGTAAGCACAAAAGTACTGAAACATGTACATAAAATGTACATACTGAATAGGCAATGTTATACTTCAATTATTGATATAAAGTCTCATTTCTTTAGTTTCCATCGTGAGGTTCCCCAAGGTTCAATCCTTGGCCCTCTCTTATTTATTATTTATGTTTATGATTTAATTTCAGTGTATTCAAAAGATACATACAATCTATATGTTGATGATATGATTCGTACTATTTTTTGTTGACCATTTTGAAATAGCAAACAATGATTTGTTTGTCGACAACTGCCTAGTTTTAAATATTTGTAAATCACATTATATGATTATATCAAGTGTAAATGAGGTTTTAAGGGAAATATATACTATCTAGAGTTGATTCAATAAAAGTTCTTCAGAATAACCTCTGGTGGGATGAGCATATTAAAAGTATCTAAAAAAAATTGCTAGAGTAGTCTTTATTATGACTCGGTGTAAGAGGGTTTTTTTCACTTAGAGTCCTTTATCAAACTTGTTATGCCATCTTTTACAGTTAAGTGACTTATTGTTTAAGTGTTTGGGGGTTCACGTTTTAATGCCTTAAGACCAATCTGTTACAAAAGAGGGTCTTGAGGCTAATGATAATGGACTTTTTTACTATTATCAGGCTTGTGTTTACTGCTTCATTTGTGTTGCAAGAGATATTATAATATTTAACCCTGAAATGAATTTGTTAATTGCCTCTAGAAATAGTTTATATTTATTTTGTCATAGAAATATCTATTACTGTCCAAGAAGCACTTTGTTTTTGAGTTCCAAGTTTTTTTTACTATTTAGCTCCAGTGAGTTTAAATATATTGAATTTTGATGATTGGTCTACCTCAAGTATAAAGCTATTTAAGATAAAAATATATTATGTATTTAATAATTATTCTATATTTGGTTTAACATATGTCTAAATAGTTTTTCTTTTATAGTTACTTATCGTTCTTTGCCGGAACTTATAGATTAAATAAAAATTAAAAGAAAGTCAGTTCCCGTTGTCTGAGGAATTTCTTAATAACTAACTTGATCTTAGAATTAATCAATTTGTCAACCTCACAGTCTGTTAACAAAGCAGTTAGTCTAAGTTCCATGTCACCAATCAATAAATATGTCAACATGCATAATGTAATATTTCTATCAGCTGTTAAACTTAACAAGACAGATTATTCACGAATAAACCTTATCTGTTGTTTCATACCTATTCTAATCTATCATTTTAACATTTATTTTCTTTCACTCTTTAAACACTCAAAAAGTCAAGGAATGCTCATAAAACAGTGCTAGTTTTAAATTGTTCAACTATAGTGAATTTGCAGATGTATATTGATAGGATACTGACAACAATAGTTGACTTCATCTTGCATTTATTTTTTGTAATATTAAGTATCATATTTAATTGTTTCTTTGAGGACCACTGGCCCTCTGAGAGATTCTAGCTCAAAAAGTGGATAACTTAATGCCACTCATCAGCAAAATAATTATTTGTTAAGATTAATACTGATTTTAGATCCATATATTATAAATATCATTTTGCTGTTAGTCAATCTTTAATTAAATTTTGTATGTGAATTTACCTTAATAAACATATAGAAATTATTGTTTATACATACAGTAGAAATAGTTGCATCTTTCAGCAGCAACCCCAGTTTCATAATTTCTTCTCAGAAAATAGCTGAAGGTAAAAAAAAAAAACACGAAGAAACTTACAAAAACAGTGTAAAATCCTTTTACAAAAGCAGATTTAACTCTAATAAACAGAAAATAACTTAACTGTCTTTTCCCTGAAATATTTTTATGCTGTAAACTTTATTTTATTTTTTGCTTTTAAATTTTAACTTTTAATTATAATTTTACTTATCCTTATATGCCATGCTTTAACCTAAATTATTGTGCTTTAACATTCTGCTTGAACTTTCTTTTTTAAAGCTATACTTTTACTTTACCCACACATACTTTATTAAGAGTTTTTAATTGAATTTTCAGATCTTACCTTCTTGTCTTAAATTTAAATAACATCATGTTGTACTTTTTAAACTATGTTAGAGCTGAACGTTCAAAGGATGAAGATTCAAGACAACTCCTCAGGAATATAAGCTCATGTGGTCTGCATTCTTTAGCTAATTCCAGGATTAGTACTAAAGATGTTCCAGCGTATTTTCTGGTTCGTTTTCTTCTTGGTGGATTATTGGTTTTGGAGGTTGGACTCTGTGATCCATATGCATACTGCCATCTGTATTCATTGGAGTTGATGCGCATGCCATATACTACACCCCGTGCCTTGAATTCACAGGTAAGTAATATTGATCAAATTCCTCATTAATTTTTTTTCTTGTTCTGAAGTAAATGATACATAAACTTGTTCAGTAAATTTGTTTCTGCAAATGGCTGAAAACCTCTAAGTTTTAAATTGTTTTTTTACTTTTGTTGTCTTAAGTGTCTTCAGAATATTATTTAACAAACAAATATTTTCTGGACCACTCTTTTGTCTAATATCCTTTGTTTGTTGAATATTTTATTGACAAGATAACTTAAATAACAGTGCTGCATTCTTCAATGTATTTTTATTGTAAGAATTCTTTTACTGTTGTTATGTTTTAATATTTTTACATTTAAGTGTTATATCTGGTTGTTCTTTTCCTTTGTCTTAGTTTATTACCACATTTCTGGATGAACTTGAGAGAATTAAAGTGAATATACATCAACATTCCTTCACATATGACTACCATCTTCGAACAATACACTCGTATATATCAGGAAGACAGCTAATATTTCGTCAAGGTTACCATCTTACAAGTTTCCTGGATGACTTTCTTAACTATTACCAGAAATCACCAAACTCTGCCCATAATCTTGTATATTCAGGTTTGTATGTTTAAAATTGAATTCTCTAGACAAAGAAAATATTATGCAATCTCAAGGTTAAATTTAGTGCACAGATACTCTATATCTGCAAAAGTTAGATGTTTGAGGATCTAGCATGTGGAATGACAGATTTAGTGATTTGGTGAAATGAAAGAGACAAGACACAGTGTTAAAGTTAAGAGAAAAATAAGATTAAACACTGTTTATTTGAGGTACGCTGAATGCGACAAGTTAGTTCTCTGTGAAAGGACTACTGTAATATGTGAAATGCTTAATTGAAATGGAATTGTCTGCGGACTTACAATGCTAGAAACCAGGTTTCGATACCCATGGTGGGCAGAGAACAGATGGATTTCTAGCTCTTTTTAATGCCTAATTAAGAGTAGGGGGTTGAAAATGGAGAGTAAAGATTGGTAAGATAGAAAAATTAATATTTTGAATAGCCTGTTTTCAACACCATTAAAGTATGTTGTAGAAAAAAATAAGCTTCTTACTGGCTGTCCCTTTGAATAGCTCTGTAGTAGAAATATGTGATAACACAGCTTTTGATAATCATTTGTTTAACCAAGTTGGATTGTATAAACAAAATTGTCTTAAACTTCTCTTTTAAAGAATTAAAAGAAAAAGCATGTGGTTTTAAATAAATAAAAAAAATCATTGAAAACTGAAATTCTCCTAGTTAAACAATTATAAGTTGAAACTATAGGATGGCTAGGGTGGTGTTTCCTGATTAAAAATTTATTTCATTTGAAGTTTAAAAAGATTACTATCTAATGTTTCAGTTTTTGAGAATAAATGTGTAAATATTTATCTACTATGTGAAAACAACTGTTTTATGTCTTGGTTTTATCTGAAATTTAGTTTGTTTACTGTACATTTAATGTGTTTAATTAAATAATTAAACATAACATTTAATAATTAAAAAAAAGCAAGTAGAAATATGAAGTATGTAAAACAGATTGGTTTGCCTAAAATTTACAGGATCAGTTATCATTGACAATATTAACATGCCACCACACCAGCTATACAACTATGTAATTAGTCATAATGAAGTATATGGGATGAGAGTCCTAAGAATGGTTCCTTTCTTACAAGATCCTATTTTGGAAATGGTAAGCCTTTTAGATAAGCTTTTAGTTTTTAGAGAGGATTTTGTCTTTTATCACCAGAATACTATTTAAATACATGATATTAGTAATATAAAAAGAAAAACTGCCATAAATCTTGAAATTAAAATCTAGGAAAACCTATAAAAAAAAGGGCATATTTATATATAAAAACAAAAACAAGATAAAAGTAAAGACCATGAATACTGGTGTATTAACCCTCTCACTACAGGTAGGTCAAAGTGTGCATGTCATGACCTTTTAGAGAGTTACATTTAAAATTTAATTAAACTACCTTTATATCATTCTATATGAAAAAACTTGGTAACAAAACATTGTTAATAAATCAAATTTTAATATCATACAAGATTTAAGTTCTTAATTGTAAAAGGAAATATTAAAAAAATCCTTAATCTCCCCTAGTATGAGAATTGTAGTGTTTGTTCTCCCTCTGCTCTAGTTTATTTACCTACCCTATGAGAAGTATCGAATTAAATGTAGAAATTACTAAGGCAAAGCGTACAGCCTTCAATTGTATTTTTTTTTTACTGTGCCATGCCACTCAGTGGCACAGCAGTATGTCTGCAGATATGACTTACAATGCTAGAAACCAGGTTTCGATACCTGTAGTTGGCAGAGCACAGATAGCCCATTGTGCAGCTTTGTACTTAACTACAAACAAATAATCATACAGAGCCATACACAAGAAAATAAGACCCACTTGCCTAGCCCATCTTTCACATTCTCTCTCTCATAAATTGCTGATAGTTTTTCTTGAAGCTTTATAGTATATTATTTATAACTTATAGAAAGCCAAATTGTAATATATCAAGTGATATATTACATTGTTTTCTGTATAGAGTATTGTCTATTTCACTTCCAGTTTGAAGATTTGCTCTTGTTTATTGACATTGACAAACTTAGCTAAATGTTTAGTCTCTTATTGGATAATTAGAAAGCCAGATAAACTTTGATAGTTATAGGACATTGCTTGCTTTATGTTGTTATTATTCTGTGTTCTTAGGTGTGTTATTTAATCAGATAAAAATTATTTAGTGTACTTGTACCCTTAGTAAGAGTCAACAGGAAAAAATCATATTTCTTGTTTTTCGTGTATATTCTTTATTTATTATTATAAAAGTAACTAAAACGTAAAAATTAGAAACTTGTTAGGTTAGATTAATAAGATAATGAAAACACAATAATAATAATTCTTCATAAGGTATGCTCATGAGCAGCTCATGCATTACATAATTTAATACAGTAACTTGAGCTATGCATTTGCCAGGTGATTTACAACTTGTCAGATTTAAAATTTAAGTGTAAACAGTTGTATACTGTTATGAGCTTTAAGCTATTTAGGATAAACAATTGTAGTTTTCTGTTACTATTTGCAGTCATTCTAGAAAGAAAAAAAGGATAATTTGGTTTATTTCAAATGAATGCATATGGAGTTATGGTAGAGAAAATAATGGATAAAATATAAAGTTTTACTAAAAAAAACGTTTATTTATTTAGGAAGTTTTAGAGATTATGCAAATAAAATTTGTCAATTTTTAGATGGAGTAAAGCATTTTTATCCTTGACATGAAAAATCACTTTGCTCTTGGAGCAGTCAACGCTTTGGCTCCATTTATTCACAAACAAATTTTTTAATAAAAAAAAATATTGTTTGTGTACAAAAGATTTGTAATGTTTACTGAAAGCTTATAAAATGTGAAGTTACACAAAAACATATTAAAAGTTATATTATGGAAACCCTGATGGTCACTTTGGGGTTATGACCTCAGTCGGATTGGCCAAGCTCGAAGCGAGAGGGTTAAATGAATATAATAAATACTTCTTCATGATTAAAAAGGTTAATTTTTCATGACTAAACAAGAAAAAGAACATGAAATATTGAAAATAAAATTGTATTATAATTTATCTGTTTATTTACTTTTTGTGAGCCTCATGAAATTTTATGTAAACTTGTAATATCAAAACAATTTTTTTAGGATACAGAATATGTGCTGGTTGAATTGTCAACACGCAAAGTAATCTACAGAGATGCCAATGACTTCAGGCAGACTGCTAGTTTTGATGTTGGCTTGTTGACTGCCCATGACACCATTTCCATCATACAAAGGGAAACTCGGGACAACTTTCAACCTTTGGTGTTCAAATTTTACATTCTTTTAACTAGTCAGCGAGAACTGTATCCTAAGCTTTTTAATTTTGGTTCCATGCTTGGGTCTTTTAGGCTTGTAAGGATTAAAAGAAAACATTCTTCAAGCAGCTGTAGCTCACGCAAAACTAGCTCAAACACGGATCCTCTCTCTAGCAGGAACAGGTTATATGATAGTCTTGAATCTTCTACTGAAACACAAAGTGATCAGGAGCACCCACAATACCGGTACCAAACTTATCATATTTAAATTATTTTAATTTAGTTTCGTTTTGTTGTGTTTATAGTATTAGCATTTTTCATTTAGTCATGAGTGGAAGGAATAACAAAAGTAGAAGTTACATATATGTTCAGGTATAACATGAATGATAAAAACACGAAAGCATCATATTCACATAATAGTTACATAACAGAAGATAATTGAAATTGGTACTTTAGTTAAGACTAGGCACAGTCACTGTTATAAAATAATGTCAGTCTCTCCCTCAGTTTATTTTCATGCAAATCAGGAATATAATCTGTTGCGTGGTCTGAAATATAAACAATTTTGCCCTGCCTTTATAAATGAACATATGATAAAGATGGCTTAATGCTTTTACTTATCATGACAATTCATTTTGATATGGAGTATGATCACCATGAACAACAAAGGCAGGCTAGTAGGAATGTTTTTTTAAGTTACACCATTGAGTTACCCTCAACCACTCATAAAAGAGCTCTCTCTCTCTCCGGGAAATTTCAGTGTCCTAACTTGGTAGAATGTGGCATGTCTTACAAGAGTATTCAACACCTGCTTGTGGAATTATAATCATATGAGTATTTAAGCCATTCCACTACATCAGTACCCCTTTCTTCAAGAAAGGTATTAACCAGTTTAGCATGGTTAGGGTGGATCTTCCATTAGGTAGAAGTTAGAGCCAATGGTACTAGTACGTGGCAGTACATAGGATTGTATGATGTGGTCTGTATAACATGTTGCATTAATAATACCATGACAAAGGATTTTAGAAGTTGATGCCTACCTGTGCTTACTTCTGACCTTACTGTACTTCCACCTGCACCATAGGTATCATATAAATATGGAGTTGGATCTAACTTCAGCTTCTCCAAATGAGTATAAACTTTTTATTTGGCTGTCACGTGAAGTGCAACTCATCTGTAAAAAAATATTGTTTTACCTGTCATTTGTCTATTGTGTGTGTTCTTGATTTGGAAGTGATTCTGTTAATGGCATTTTAAAAAACTGTCAACCAATTTCCAACAATCTGCATTGATTGGTTTCCTTATCTTATTACTCTCTACATAAGTGAAACTTCCAGATGTCTTTTTTGTTGTTGTTGTTTTGAGGTTTAGCCATAGTTTATGAACAACTTGGATTTGCTGAGACAAGATTGTGTAACAGTAAACATAATTCAGCCTGAATGACCAGTTGTATTTCAAATTATATTGGATGCCTGATTTCAAAACAATGAACTGGTGTATATGAGTGATATTATTTTGTAAAAGTGTTATTATTTTGTTATTACTATAATATTTTGATTACTGGTTGTCCTTTTGTTGTTTTATGCATTGCATAGTGGTATTAAACCTTTCGATAAGATTTTGAAGCTGCACACTTAACTAAAGGGCTAACTTGATAACCTAAGATATGATGTTCTGCTTTATAGTCTCTCAGTTCAGAGTTTTTCTGTAAGCATTTAAACAATGATTCCAGAAGTTAATAACTGACTTACTAACCATTCTTTTGTGTCTTTAAAGATTCACCAAAATGAAAATCTTGTAATATCAAGTGCTTGAGGGCTGTGCATGGCTGAGATGTTTCTGTGCCCAAACTTTGGTTCTGAGGGGTTTTGGCTCACTTTGAAATGTTACAAAAAATGCTCTGTATATTGGTGCACTGTAGGAGTGATAGTGAAATACCACTGTTTTGTAAAACAAGAGTAGTTCAATAGTTGGTTATTATGGGTGTTATCATCTGGCTACTTTTACTTTTGTCTGTCGGTTCAAAATAAGGGATGGTTTTTCATAGATAACCTGTGTGTCACCTTGTGGGAGAATTCAAAATGAGCAAAGAAACACATTTAAAATTTTTCTAGAGTACTAGTAATATGTGAAAATTTGTGATCACTACTTGACACGTGCATTACGAGTAATAACACTGTGGAAATGTGTTAACGTGAATTTAGCTTCATTAATTTGTTAATTTTTAGTTCTGATTTGCATAGTGGTAGCTCACATTCGTTTTTAGAAGCTAATAATAATAAAGGAATGTTTGTGATGGAAATGTTAAAATTACATTGATAGGTGAAAGATAAGCTCTTTGTTCATTATTTCTTTTGTTTATTTTTCCTTTATAATCCCATATATTATGAGATGTATTTAATTAGCTCACCTGGAAAAAAAGTTATTATGTTTTGTCACTTTTTTAAGGAGTGCCCACTTACTACGTTAATGACAGCCTGGATTGGATTACTAACACTTGTCACCAGCTGTTGGTACACAGCAAACTGCTACTTTTTCTCTCAAAGCCACTACAAGTTTATTGAGAATTTGTGGTTTGTTCCTCATGTAGCATTACAAGATGTTTCAAGCCAAGACTGTGTTAGCCAATGCAGTCATTATTTTTCCAAGCAATTTTTTTTTCTCTTGTTATTTGTTCCAGGATATCATACCACTTATGCTGCATCCAATAACCACTCCTCTGAACTTTGTTTCTTTGTACCAACTTAACTCTGTCTCACTATCTATGGCAGTTACTGATCTGTATAAACCAAATTCTGTGAAAATGGGCCTATTATGAGCTTGATGTGTTCTTTCCTTTTATGTATGGTAATATGGCATATTTGTTTCAACTGAACAACAATTAATAGTAGTAGAAAATGAAGTTAGATTTGATTATTGTATATACTTAGTACAAATGGTGGATGGCATTGCATCTCGTGTGCACTTTTACTACAAATAAAATCATAACTAAAAAGTATATATATATATATATATGTGTGTGTGTGTGTGTGTGTGTGTGTGTGTTGTATGTATGTATGTATGGTTGGATGTCTAGTTGTTGCAGATTATTTTATTTTGAAGTTAAGGCATTAACTAAATAAGAATAATGATCCAAATATGCCAACAGATAATTAACATATTTTTATGATATTCTACATACTAATAATAGGCTTACTGAAAATATAATTTTTCTATGAATGTGTAAAATGTAATTTTCACACTAAAAGCCTACCAGAAAAAAAATGTGAATTTAGCATTCAAGCTTGTAATGATTTAAATTGATGGTATTTGTACTTCCTAATTAACAATATTGCTATAAGACTGAGTATTTCATCATAATAAACACTGCTAATAAACAAGCTTTGAATTTGTAATAGTTTCGTTAAGCAGGGTTTTTTGGTCACTGAAGATGTTTGGTGTTGCAAATATCAAGTGACCATACTGTAAGCATAAAATACAGTTCCCACTGTTACATCCCCCAATGGCACAGCGGTATGTCTGCACACTTACAACGCTAGAAACCGGGTTTCAATACCTGTGGTGGGCAGAGCACAGATAGCCCATTGTGTAGCTTTGTGCTTAACTTAAAAAAAGAACAAAAACCCACTGTTACTTTAAGGCTGCTTATTATAAAAGTGTATGTTATGTTATTAAAACAAACGTATCATGAACTTTATTAGAAACTGTAAAAACCATTCATGAAATATCTTAAATGCATTTATTTTGCTTTAAGATGTTAGTTTTTATGTATGGGTCTTCTCACTAAAAGTAACATGAGACTGACATCCTTTGCTTAGCCAAGTAATAATTTTTTTAAAACACTTTGTTAATACTATTCACGTATCATTTTAGTTGTCAAATATGTTTTGTACTACTGTCACTTATTGTCACTTATTCAAATTTTCAAGATTTACTGTGTTGGATGAAAAGGATCTATTTGTACAAGTAGAACTTCCTAGGTTTATCTTTAATTTAATGTGGTTTTAGTTCAGTGTGAAGTATTGATGAGTATTAATCTGTTTTCATTGTGTTAGCATTTTACTGTTATACCATTTACAAGCTGTAGGAAAAGAGTGAGATTTCCAAAGCTATTTTATATGGAAGTTAGTGTCTTACTAAATAAATGCATACAGTTTATGTGACTAAGTTGAGCTTAGCTACATTATTGACTGATGAGGCATGTTTGGAGAGAAGTAAAAAAAAAAGAAAGTTCAATGAGATATTATATTGTTGTCTGTACCTAAACGTACATTTTTGTTGTACATAATTACTTATGGTATTATGTGATTCTAAGACTTTAGTTAAAACACAATGTTTTATGAACTATTGGGCAGTTTTGATTGATATCTTAACAAAATTGATGTTTAATTTCTTGCTCCTAGTCATTGAATTTATGGTTTGGAGTTACTTTAAACATTATCAGAGTATATTTTCAGTTTAACTAATATTAATTAATATGAAAGAATGCTAATATTTAAGCTTCAGTATGAATTTAATAACTTTTCAAGATTTTAATTAGAAATTAAACAACATTAAAACAAAAAACTGCTGAAAGAAGTATAACCCGTTAAGGAATAATGCATTGTAATATTTGTTTAGGCCTTATATGGCCATCCACAGAGTTTGTGATGAGGAAGTGTCATACCTGAGTTACTACAGTAACCATGAAACAATGATGCAAGACATATTAGAGGAGCAGGCTGAGCGTGCCAGAGATCATCTCACCAAAGTGGTTCAGCAAGCTGCTGTAGATTGTCGACGAGATTACCTATGGAGCTGCCTGATGAATCAAGGTCTGAAGGAGTTAGAAGGAAGTGGAACAGGATCTAGGGAAGGGGTCAGTGCCATTATTTCCAAATCTTGATCAAATTATGTTTGTTTTTTACTGAGAAGCATTGTAGCTGTCTATTTTTCACTCTCAGTTCAGGGGACAGAATATCCAGGTTTATATTGCAGTTTGTGAATCAAAACAACCCCAGTTGTGAATCACTTTCTTCTTTGCTTAACATAACATGTAAATCATTACTTTCTCTTGTATGTTATCTTTGAAACCTCCACAACACAGTGAAAGTGCCAAATATTTCAGTTTGATATACCAAAGCCAAAGCTGATGTTTGTTTCTCTGAAAATCCCACCAAATGGCACATACAGTATTTTCACACTTTGTCATATGCATATCAGATACACATACACTTTGTAGTAGTCTGTTCATGATGTTTATATTATAATAAGTAATTTACATTAAATTTGATTTATCTTGGAGAGGCGATAAATAAATTAGAGAAGCGGGGATACCTAAAGAAAAATGTCACATTTCTCATACTAGGGGAAATTCAGGATCTTTTTTTAATATTGCCTTATAAATTAAGAACTTAAAACTTGTATACTATTAAAATATAGATTATTAGCTATGATTTTATGCTGTACTAATTGGTATAACATGAACATAGAAAGTAGTTTAATTACATTTTGAAATGTATCTCACTAAAAACCTTATGACATACATAGTAAAGGATGCCTGTGCCGAGAGAGGTAATTACTGCTGAAAAGTCACTAGACATTTTCTTCTTCAAAAAGCCAAGGAGACCACATTATGAAGAGAGTTATGAGATCTCACCAAAAGAAAAAGAGGAATAAACTAGATTAATTTGAAAACAATTTGTGGCAATATCTTCAAGTCACTTCTTTCTCTGGTTAATCGATTGTTGCATTATTTTGTGGCAGCTGAGGTGTTTGGTATTTCCTACAGTTTTGAAGTTTTACTTTATATACCAGGAACTATTTTCTTTATGAAATTCTCTGTATGGTACAGTTAAATATTGGAATAAGAGAATTCTTAGAAATTGTTAAAAACAAAATGTATATAAGTAGAGATTTAGGCCTAAAAGCCATGAAAGTAAATTTTTGGAAATTGTTGTGGTAAATGGCATCACCTTTAAAACATGCTAATTATACACCTACGTAGGTTTATAAGAAACTTCATGTAAAGTTTTTTAACTTATATTTTTTTAACCTTTAGAAATGAATTATTGTGCAAGTAAAAACATTGATGTCTTGTTTGATTAATTTTATTTATGATTTTGAGCCAAAAAAATTTAATAAAAAATACCAAAAGATATAATGTAAAAAATAACTGCAGAGGATAAAATAGTTTGGTGGATTTGATTAGCAGAAACTGCTAATCAATACTGAATTTGATTAGCAATTAGCAAATATTGCTTAGCAACTTATCTATTTAACAATACCTTCAAACAACTCAATTATTTTCATATAATTTTTGCAAAAATAAACAAAAAACAACAGATCCCCTCCATTAAATATCGTATAATACTTCTCAATGTTAGAGTAATAGTTTAGCAGCATGCATTCTATTGATCACTCAAAATTTGAAAGAAGAAAACTAATTTTTTTCCAGAATAAAAATTCTTTGAGAATATCTGTCAAACTTTAGTACACTTGTTATAAAAAGGGTTAAAAAAATTGTGAAAACTTATTACTTTTATGTCTAGGTTTCCTAGTGTACTTTCATAAAATTACAAAAACCTAAATGTTTTTGTGCATGACAGTATGATTGTGAACTTCAACTGCACAGAGCATATTAATAAACACCCAACTTTTAATTTATCTTGTTTATTATTGCCAGATGGTGTTTGAGTAAGTGTTCATTTGAGTTTCTGAAATGAAGTTATTTCATATTCCAATATCTGAAATTGAAATTCTTGTATTGGCTATAACTAGAAGAGATAACTATAATTTAGAATTTTTATAATACGTTTTCGAGTTTTTGTGTCTTTGTTGTAAAAGATTTAAGTTATCACTGTGCAAAAGACATGGCCTTTTACAACACTCAAACTCATGAAGGATTCCTTTTTATTATGAAATATTCAAAATTTTTTTGTTCCTTTTAAATAGTGTTCCTTCTGATACTACCAGTGAATAGTTTTTCAGAAACTTTTTTTAATTTTGTGCATTTCTCTAAATTAAGGTAACACTGAAAGTAGGTTATAAATTTTTTTATTTCCTTTGTTAAGAGTTCTGTTTCATTATTTAATGGAATCATAAAACCACAGATGCATTAATTGTCTAAGCCTTGTATTACAAATCTGTCTTCATTTCATTGGTTATTAATGAAAAGAATTTAGTATAATTCTTAATCTATAACAGTTAGCCAGTTGTCGGTTGGAAGTGCATATTTTTGTTTTTTCATTTTAAAATTCAGTCATTGTAAGTGGTGCAACAAGATTGTTGCTAAATGTTCAGATTCAGTCTCAACTTCATTTGTGCTAAAGTTCAAACTGTTAAATCACCATTAAATAAGTTTCTTGAATTCAAAGTTTATAGTGCTTAACCTTGATGAATGACAAAAGTCTTGCAAAAATTAGGATTTTGTTTGTTGTTGACATGATTTTATCAACTACTGCAGTCATCCAACACCATCAACTATAATGAGTTCACCGAGCTGATGAAACTAGTAAAGACTGTAGGTTTGAGTAACGTCGATCCTCGGCTCTCTGTTTTTGACAACATGCACATTTCGTGGTATCAACGTTTAACTCGAGTTTTAACAATAAAGTATGCAGACTCACACATGTACTTTGTGTCACCTGATGGCAATATCATCTATGTGGTAGGTAAATTTAATATGTAATTGAAATTTAAAATTTTTCTAGTGTATTTATATAGTTTCCAAAGTTTTGTATATATGATTTTAAATTTTTAATTTGTTCTCTGATATTGTGTTTTGTAATGAATTTTTGTAGTGGCAGCTAACAAAGATGTACCATAAGTGTATGTTATGGTACTGTGCAAGCCACTATTATTAATTGTGATTTATTGTGTGTGTGAGTAGGTGTGTATATTCCTAAGTTAACCCTAAATGTTTTAGCTGATTGTTTATGAGCTTCTTTTAGTGTTGTTTGTTTCCTAATAACT
>NW_013669510.1:40493-42719 GCF_000517525.1 Limulus polyphemus | reverse complement strand
TTGTTAGATCTCATTAAAAACTAATTAATTAATATTGCATCATAAAAATATTTTTCCATAAACACTATTCCAAGAAATTAAAAGGGCAAACATAGAACACAGTATTAACAGTTACACTTAAAAATATTAAAAACTAATATTTTATACATTTCCAGTGATAAGTTTGACTATAAAATTTTGAATTAAATATTTTAAACTTGATAAACTTGCATGTTGTTGAAAAAGTCATCGATATGTTGGTGTGTTGCTCTGTTCATTTGTGTACAGATAGCTTTGCAAGCTTTACATTATACATTAAGTTTTTACTGGAGAAAAGATAAATTTTAGAAATGTTACAAGTGATATAAAAGTTTTTTAAATATGTTAGAAAACAACTGTGAATGAAAATTATAGATTTTTATGTATTCAATTAAGAAATAATCTGCCAAGAATATTTATACTATTTTGTATATTCTTAACTTAAACAGTGGTATTTTTAACACATTTTGAGATTACGTAATGAGTAATGTTCTGAAGTAAATTCTAAAATATTAATTTTTTTCATACCTACTAACTATTGGAGATTTTTGTAGTTGTAGTGGCACAGGATAAGTTTTAATAGTACTTGTATCAGCCTAAGAAAAAGAATTACAAGGACTATGTTTTTTAGTTCAGTTATTTTCCAAGTAAATGATATCAACAGAGCTGAAATTGTAACATATATTAGGAGTAACACTTTTTAAAGACAGTTAATATAAATATGAAAAAAAAAACTGGGTAAAAAGATTGACTCGTAGAAATTAAACTTTTATGTTTTATTAGATATTTTGGTGATAATTTTTAATGATTTTTTACAAATTCTGAATGCAAGTTTCTGTATTATTTCAGGAAGTTGAATTATGCTTTCATGATTCTATGACTTGTAACTGGAAAGAAACTACTGATTACATTGTATCATAAAGCCACTTTTTTTTTTAACTTTATTCCTATTTTGATAATTTGTTTGGAACCATCTTTACTTGAGCAAATCAATCAAATGCATGGAAAAAATTTAATTATTTTATGGAGAAGTAATGAACATAAAAAATGTTACAAAATTATCTCCAAACTTTGCACACGTGCAACTGCATAACAAACTTGTGTGTGCCATGCATTCCATCACTAGTCATATCTCAGCCTTTTCTGTCAGTTTAGATCATAACAGCTGGCAATGTGAGTATGTTTATGGCATCTTGATTACAAATTGCTTTTGATACTTTTTGTAAACTTCTTGTGCTTGGAATACATTAATTTTTAGAAGAATTTCAATATTAAAAGTATATCGTATGCATTTACATTTTCAACAATAAAAAATAATATTGCTTTATTAGAGGGATTTTGTGTTGGGTAATACTGTATATTGTAGCATTTATATATGTTTGTGCTTTTGACACTGTCTACAGCAAGTAATTTTTTATTTTTGTATTAGTGCTAAAACATTCTTATTGCCATCTGCTGCTTACCCATTCAATTTAAGAGTGCTGTACTACAAAGATGGAAATATGTCTTTAATGCATGTGTACAACTGTAGCAACCTAGCAATGTAGAAGAAACATCGCATGCTACATGAATTCAACTTCATGAATCATTTGATTAATAACTTATTAAAACAAGTGATCACCCTACAGCCACAGGATGATTCCATTATAGTATAAAAACTGACTTTAAGTTGAGCATTGTCAAATATGCCTTACAAAGTTGTAATTAACCAATGTGTGTCAGTGATGTTAGAAATTGATTGATCACTGATCAAGAACTAACTTTGAATAGACAAGTCTTAGCTTCATCACTACTGCTATTTAAGTTAATTACTTGGAGATTATTTTGCAACATGTATGCTAAATCTATAAAATTACTGTCTTAAGAATAGAAAGGTCCTATTAAAAAAATGTAACCATTTTAAATAACATAACGTTTTGCGACAACATGGGACCTATTGGTACATCTCGGCTGTTCCGTCCTCTAAACTAAATTAATATGATTAAAATAAATAAATAAAATAAAAAATCTTAAAGCCTTCTTACACTCGTTTAAATTTACTGCCTCTACAACATCTGAAGGCAACCCATTCCAAAGGCCAACCATCCCGTAAGAAAAATAAAATTGTCTTAGCTGAAGATGACTCCTACCTTGCCAAAATTTATATTTGTGTCCCCTTGTCCTACTATTCTCATTGTTAAATATAAATAAAGATGATACATCAACAGT
>NW_013669510.1:35392-39554 GCF_000517525.1 Limulus polyphemus | reverse complement strand
TATCTTAATAAACATTGTATTTATAAGCATTCAAAGTGTGTATACATTTTTTTGGGACACCCTGTATATAAGTTCGGAGACAGCTTGAATGGGTAATGAAGAAAACTTTATTATAAATGTACAATGTTTTGACAAAATTATATCATCATCAGGTATGGTAGTTTACCTAGACATGGGAATGTATATAATAATACAGTATAGAACATAAGAGGTCACAAGTCATTTCTAAATTTTTTATTTTTTAAAAATTGGATTCCTCATCATCAAATTGTGGGTATATGTATCTTTCAAAAAATAAAACTTTCATTTTTATCATTTTAGGTATTTCACTTTAACTTGTTTCCCTTTCATTGATAGTTTGCTGGCCAAAAGAAGTTAATATGGTTTTAGGACCTTGTTTTGGTTGTGGTCATCATTCTTTTCTAGGGTCTTGTGTGTGTTTTTGATCAGTTCCACTACAGTTATTCATACTTTTTGTATGACCTAGTGTTGGATGTAAGCATGGTTGGTCTTTATGAGTAATTCATTGATGGTCTGTTCTGGATGACTTCTCTTTTTGAATTTTTGTGGGTCATCTCAGAGGTTTGTTAATCTGTAGAATCTTGCTCTTTGTATTCCCTGGGTTCATCAGATTCTTCACTTTGATTTTCTGTTAATCATTCAGATTTGACTTTTCCAATTTCTAATTGGTTTTGGATCTAGTAGTTCCAAAACTTTTCCACAGAAAGGGTATATTGATGTTGTACTTTGTTTCATTGGGGGTTTCACTCTCATCACTATGTGGTGTCAAAGACAACAGAAGCTTTATCTATTTAGTCCTTCTTTTTAGGTGGAACCTGTGAAAGTCTTATGAAAATTCCTTCATGAAGGTTTTTGGATGATGAATTGGGATTTCAAAGATGCTTATTTACACATCCCGATTCACCCATCTTCATTTTTCACATGGTGAAGTTATTTATCAGATCGTGGTCCTCCCTTTTCAGTCTGGCTTCACCAGTCACACCATTAGCTGGTCTTCTACTCACACACACTCAGTATTGATAATTGTCAGAATTGAAAACAAAAAAATATATATATATAACTTTTTGCTAATTGTCAAAATAGAAAGCTTTTAGTTATATTTCTCAATAGTATAAACATATAATATGTTGTTGTTGGACTTAGGATGGTCACTGCTGTTTTTTCTCCTACTCTGACTGACTTTGATTCTCCTTCTGACAAATGTTTTCTATATCTGATCAGGGCTGTTTGTTCCTGTTTTGCAAGAATGGAATATTTTTGAAGGGCATGAACATCAGTTGTTTACTCCTTATGATGAGAGTATCATTCCACAGATTTTGCTTCATCCATATTAACAAAATTGTTTGCAGCTGAGCCTTTAATTTATTATGATGTTCTTGACCACCCACCTTAAGTGTGTGGTCAGTTTATATTTCATCACATATTGACTATATCTTTGGCTTCCTGGTCTCTTTATTCTTTAGCTGACATCTTACCAGTGGGCATGGGGATGAATCTGCATACCTTTTTACTAAATTTCCTATATCACATCACCGTGTTGTTAGTGTGAAGATTCCTTTTGCTATCTGTGGTTATTCTCCAGACTCGATTGATTCCATCTCTTATGAGTTTTGTATATTCTTCTTAACACCCATTGTTAACCATTTCCAGGGTGTCTGAGACTGGGGATAATTTTGACTTCAAAACAAACAATACAAATCAAGAAAGATACCATAATTGAATGCTGTCTCTTCTTATGTATCAATAATCTGTATTTACTTCAATTCATCTAGTCATGATCCTTGCATGTTCTGTAACCTCTGTGTTTGTCTTGTGCAAACAAAGTACTTGTATGTTGCTGAACACCCCTGTTCATAGATATAAAGGCATCTGAGGTTGACAATATTTGTGTGTGTATATATATAAATAAAATGTAGGGACCTCTCGCATGTCACATATATCTTCTATGTTGGAGTTCCTTGACTCACGAGAGGGCACTACCCTTTGGAAGTGAACAGAGGATGCCATCTTTTAATTAATGATGCCTGGGTGGGCACCTTTCCCACCTCCAGTACACATCCTTGTGTGGCATTAGAGATATTGGAAATGGGACTACCATTATCAGTAGGATTGAGATCATTGCGTTTTTATTCGTATTTATTTAAATTTTGTTGTTCTCATACACTGTCCTCATATTATTGAACTTATCATTCAGGACTGCTTTGGTCTTCCAGAATGCCCACTAATTTGGCTGGTTATGTGACTCACTAGACATTCTCGACGATGTTGATGAAGAGGGATACCGTCTCTTCATAATACATTTCTGGCTTGCTTCCCTGAGAACTTTCCACTGCAGGAGCAGAACATAGTATTCCTCGTACTAGTTTATGCTACTACCTGTGTTCTGTTGTTGGATCTACAGTTTCAATACACCATTAATCACTTACAAAACTGAATTCATAGGTGAAGAGGTACCTTGCTGAGAAAAATGTCTTCTTTCTGAATGTTTTTGAGATCCAGACTTTTTTTAAGGCTGGTCCACTCCACTCATTCTTTCTCTCTTGAATCCAGTTTTGTGTATCATTTTCTAGTTCTGGATTATACTCTAACTTAATATCTTCCTGTCTATAGTTTGAAATTTTATATTTTTGGTTCCTTTTCATGTCCATTGGTTCTTACCTTCTTTACGATAAGGGTATTCTGACTTTTAGTATTTCAAGTGTAAGTTTACCTGGTTTGAATTTTACATTTTTAAAATTAAAGTGAATTTCAAAAAGACATTTATCTCTGAAATACCTTCCACCTCCCCACAACTCAATTTTCATCACGACTATGGCAGGAAGGTAGAACCAGAGCAAAATCTCTAGATTCTTGCTCAGTGACTTATTGTGTAAGCAATCATGTGATCAGAGAATTACAGGTAAGTGCTCTGCAATATGTAAAGGATGTTCTGATCATAGAATTACGGGTAAGTGCTCTGCAATATGTAAAGAATCTTCTGAAATGTTTAGTCCAATAGTTTGTTGACAGCATGTGTTCAGGCTTAACAAGGAAAGGCTTTCAGTATTTCAGAGGTAACTACCTGTTTGAAATACATTTTTATTCTAAAAATGGAAAAAAATGAATATATTTTATTATTATTAGATATTTTAAGTAACTCTTTTAACTATTGTACAAGACAACCAAACTTTAAATGTTTATTGGTGTAAAATTTGAAGAAGTGTTATAGTACCATCATTACCCAAGGAAATTGATAGTTTTAGATTATAGTTTTAATATTTCTTACCAATGTATTTTCTTGTTACATTCTGTGCTCTAGTTATTTTTATTACATTTGGTTTACACATGCTGGTGAAAGAAATTGTAAATCTAATTAGTAAATGTAATAAAAAAAATTCCAAAGTTTCATTGTTTTGTGCATATTGGGTGTGTTATGTCATGTGTTAGCTTTAAACAATCCGCATACTAGTAGAATGTAAAATTATTATGTAATGAGTATTATATTTAATTCAGCTTGTTTTATTATTTTCTGCTGATTATGGATTTTATTTATTCTTTTATTTTAGACTGTTCTGCATTCCAGATGTCCTGATGTTTTTATTTTACTCTCAGTGAATCTTCATACCTACAAAACTGTAAGTTTAGTTAGTTAGTTAATTTTATATCCTTTTGAACAAAATATTTGATTATATATCTTTAAATATGAATCTGTTGCAGAATTAGTGTGGTTAAATTTTCATAATTAAGCTGATATACACTAAATTCTGTCTGAATGATTGAGATATCCATTTTTTATGTTGGCATATTACATCACAAACTATAATGATTTGAATAAATTACTACAATAACTTAATGAGTAACATAGTAGATAGCATGTGTGCCATTTGTTTTTATGAGTTTTTATTTTACAACATAGTTGTGGAGAGTTTTAGATAATTATGGGATACGTTTCCATAAATGCTTTATTCTTTGTGATGAATAATTTTTCATTAGTCCACCTAAGATAAGAATGATTCCAAAAATTTAGTGAAAAAAGGTAATTTTCCCAAAGATATAAATAAATACTTGATCAACCAATCAAAATGCAACCAGCTAAGTCACAAACACAAATTGCTTGTTGTTTGGAGTACTATCAAATTACAAAACTCTTTATATGAAGTGT
>NW_013669510.1:34105-35321 GCF_000517525.1 Limulus polyphemus | reverse complement strand
AGGTTTTATATGGCACCTTTGAAAAAGTTAATACTTTTTTTTCATAAAATAAGTTCTTTGTTTACATTAATTTTCACTCAAAAAAATTATTGTAGAGAAAACATTTGCCTCAAAACAAACAATTTTTGCATTTTCCTAAACTTCACTCGCATTCTCTTCATGCCCCTTCAGTTATATCAGTAAAAAGTTATATATTTTTTCTGTTTATAGAAAAATCACAAATTGAACGTCTTGTTGATACTGAAGTCTGCTTAAAACAAAATATATGTACATGTGTTTTATTGTGTGATATTTTTGTTGATGTAGAAGAACTAGTCTGTTTGTATGACTTTTCTATTATACCTTACTGTTTCACTTTCTCAATAGTAAATTTAAATAAACTAAATCCATATCATACATTACTAACACTGTCATTATAAGAATTGTCAAAAAGGGGCAAACCAACATCATATAGGCCACGAGGCAGCTGTTGTGACTTTGCAGTGACCTGCTGAGCATGACTGAAGAATTCCATGTGTGGAAAGCAGCAACTCACTTGGAAAGCAGTTCATCACATGCAGTACCACACTGGAACTTGAGTATCATGATCTACAGCATAATCTATACAATGAAAATATGTCTTTAATGTCATGCAGTAAAACTGGGTTTTTGAACAAATGCAACTATAGTCAAAGTTGCAAACAGGAATGTCAGTTTTCTATGATAAGTATTCCTTTGTGTAGCTGTCTGTCTGTTTGAGTTGACAGATCCATAAAGTTAGAGACTTCAGCTACTATTCATCCATCAGAGGAAATTTTTGAACTGCTTCATCAACATCCATCTTTGTCCATACAGTCCTCTTTCATGCTAGATCCTGATTTTCAGTTTGTTGTTTTAGTAGGTTGGGCTTCTCTTAAAATTCCATAATTTTTGGTTTAAAGACATTATCATCAGTATGTTTTACAAGGTTTGGGTGAAACAATTGCAAAGGTTGTGTATGCTTCTCGCATAACCCTCAAATCCATTTGGTGAATCAAATACTCCTTTTACTACTGAGAAACGTTTGGTCACACATGTTGATGTAACAGACTCCTCTGTTGAATGCTGTTTTTAGTTGTGTATGCTTGTCGCACAATCCTCAAATCCATTTGGTGAATCAAATACTCCTTTTACTACTGAGAAACTTTTGGTCACATATGTTGATGTAACAAACTCCTCTGTTGAATGCTGTTTTTAG
>NW_013669510.1:27265-33105 GCF_000517525.1 Limulus polyphemus | reverse complement strand
AAACTCCTCTGTTGAATGCTGTTTTTAGTTGTGTATGCTTCTCGCATAACCCTCAAATCCATTTGGTGAATCAAATGCTCCTTTTACTACCGAGAAACTTTTGGTCACATATGTTGATGTAACAAACTCCTCTGTTGAATGCTGTTTTTAGTTGTGTATGCTTCTTGCATAACCCTCAAATCCATTTGGTGAATCAAATGCTCCTTTTACTACTGAGAAACTTTTGGATACATATGTTGATGTAACAAACTCCTCTGTTGAATGCTGAGAAACTTGATGTAACAGACTCCTCTGTTGAATGCTGTTTTTAGTCCTTTGTAGAGAAACACTGGCATTTGAGTCTTAATAACTATGTTGTAGATGAGATCAATGAAATCTTGATTTCCCTTGTTTGGCATTAGAACATTATCAACTGTTATCTAAGAGCAAGTCAGTTCAACATTGATATGGAACATGTGTTGAATAAGAGCAGCATATTTTTTGCAGCATATATGGTTGCTATGACAGGTGCTGATCCCTCGTGTGTTAGTTAGTTCCTTTAATGATGTTAAGAGTGGCTTTCTTGCTGTATATTGTCATATCTTTTGTTTTCCCTAGCTATACCATGTAGTACTTTGCCTTCCAGCAGTCTTATGACCTCTGAATGTCAATGAAGACCTGTTATTGCTATTTTCACCTAACTAGTGTGGAGAGGGTTGATATTCTGCTAGTAGAGTTGTACCAGGGACCAACCACATAAAAAAACATACAATTTATATAGTTGTATTTATTATAAATGTTAACTTACACAGTATATTGAAAATTGTATTTGTGGTTCATTACTTTCAGCAGTCCAGAGGCAAGCTAGCTTTATGGTTTACAGTTCTATCTTTGTTGTGCTGGTTGTGGGAAGCTTGAGTGCTTCACCAGTTTCATGCAGAAAGTTGTTGCTCCACAAGATGATGAATGCCCAACTAGCTCTCTTGCTCTCTGTGATGGAGGAACCATCTGTGATTATGATGACAGATGACTGTCCATTGTGGTCTTTAAACAGGTGCTGATGGGATTTTTCTGAATCATCCTCTGGCTAATTTCCACAGTCCCCAGTGGTGCCAGATATGCATTCCACATGGGGGAATCTGAAGTCGGGTGATGACCAATTGTCCATGCTACGGCTGTATGGCCCCAGTGATGCCAGATATGCATTCCACATGGGGGAATCTGATGTCAGGTGATGACCAATTGTCCATGCTACGGCTGTATGGCACCAGTCCACCAGAGATTATCTCCCAAGGTGCATTTTAGGAAATCTTCTGCTTGATTAGTGTTTTGGAGGCTGTTATGGAGCTGGAACATCCTAATTGAAAAGGGAAGTGGCTCGATAGAAAGCATGGTCATTAGGGACTAAGTACTCAAAAACAAGCAGAAACCCAAAACTTATTTTGATACATTTTCCAAACTGGTTGTCAAAGTTCATCAACTTTGACAGGGTTGCCTGCTATTTTTGGTGTGAAAGTTGGCCAAAAACTTAGGTATTTCAGTGTATGCAATAACCATTAGTAATTTAATAAGATCAGTAACAGACAAAATAACGTTTATGAAATGTTTGACCAAAGGGAACAATGGATGGGCTTCATTAACACCCAAATCTTTAAGAACAAAGAAAATAGCAGATTTTGCTTTCAAAGAAGAAAGTTTTCTTCTTTTCCCTTCTAGTTTTATTTGTATTATTTTTTCAAAATTCTCTTTGACCTTTTTTCCTTGATACTTTTCTTTCACTGGATATCCCATCATTGTCTTAAAACAAAATTCTTCACTGAAGCCTTACTGTGATGTCTAAGTGATACAACAATAAAGAATGAAAGATTAATACTACCTGTTGTGATGACGTGAAAATTTATCACTACATTTTAGGGATTTGGGTCTGATTAAGTCACACATTTAGGGTTAAATTGTTTGAAAGAATAGATATTTATAAATATGGAGTTTCCTAAAAAACTTGATTATATAGCTGTATTCATTACATATGTTTAAGTATAAACCATAATGAGATTTGTAGAAAGTATATAATTCTGTTTACTGTATGTCCAGTTATTATCTTAAAAAAAGATTTTTACACATATAACACTTGATAATGTTCTAGATTTATTGTTTATTAAATTTCTGTTCAAAATCATCAGATAATTGTCATTTTCTGTTGAATTGGAAAGTTTTACTACAAAGGATAAAAATATTGTAATATTAAAGTAGTGATCTCTCCCTGTTATTAATGTGTATAGTTTGAAAATAAGAAAAGATTGCTCTTTACTGAAACAAACTTCCAGTTACGATGATCTGTACATCATACCTATATAGGATCAGTTTTTGGTCTATTTCTCTTTATGTTAGTCACCTATAAATGTTGTTTGGGCTAAACACACTTCACTATTATTATGTGAAGAAAACACGGTAATCCATGGTCCTTTTAGTTTCACACGTTTCTTGTCTTTATTCAACCAGATATTCTTTATATAGTATTGTTTTTGGCCCATAAATTTATTGCACTTTAATTTAAATTGAATGTAAATATTATCTGACCTAAACATGTTTCATTACTCTCACATAAAGAAAATGCAGTAATTCAGAATCCTTGTATTTCATATACTAAGACTTAGACAAACACAAGGCTATAAAGTTCTCAGTTCAAAATGTAATCTCTATATACACAAACCTGAGACAGAGAAAAATAGATTTTAATTCAAGTAATGTGCTGCATGTACAGAACTTCAAGAGAGAGAGGAGTCTTATTTCCAACAGTAGGCTCTATGTGAATAGGCTTGATGCAAATATAGAATGAAAGGTCATAATTCAGATAGTAGGCTTGAAGCCTTGGACTAAGATGTCTTAGTTCAAACAGTAATCCATATATTTAGAAGCTTTAGAAAAAGACACACATAGAGGTTTTAGTTTGGATTGTGAACTACATGTAATAAGCCCTAAGACAAATACTGTCATTAGCATAACTTACATTCTGTTTTATTTATCTTCGTATCTCTCTCTTTCATATCTACAACACTTCGTTAGTTTTATTTAAATTATACAGTTTCTGAGGCAAAGTTTTTTTTACTCTTATGTATTTTAGTTTTTAAGAGTGATGCTGTTTTATCACAAAATGCTTACATGTATGTTTTTCATGTGGTTAGTTGTATTTATTCTATTATATTAAATTATGTGACTACCTATAGATCAACAAACTTAGTTGTTGCTTTTTTATCGTGTCTTTAGAATTTGTGTCTTGTGTTCAGACACCATGTGGAAGAAGAAAACCATACACCCGAAAGGCCAAATATTCGTGTTTTAGCTATTCAATCCATGGTGGAAGATTTTGTAAATGCTTGTTGCTTTCATTTATGGACTGGAATGGTTGGTTAAGCAACATTTTTCTTACCCCAGGTTAATATAGCAAAACAGTCGGACTTTGCCAGCTGTGTGGTATGATGGATGTTTCAGTTCTATGTGATAGAAAAACAAAGTGAGAAATAATTATATAAGTAAATACCAATTTATGTGAATTGAAATAAAATACTGAAATAAATTTTCCTTGAAATCATATGTATTAATAAAATAATGTACATAAAATAATAAGTTTTTGAAGTGTAATGTACTTACATTTTAATGGTCATTTTAGACCATATTTTGCTACATTTACTGAATTAAAATTTGAAATTAAGATTTGAAAACTTTAGTGTTGTTAATATTTACAAAAGATCTGAACTAGTTTTACCTTAAAATAGATCAGGTTGTTAATAGTGAACAAGGAGTGAACAAGTTAATAGTGAACAAGGAGATTTGAAGTGAAAATTAATCAGAACTACTTTAAAATAACATAGGTTATTCAGAATAGTTTGTTTGGTAGAGTAGTTACAGATTAGTCAACTATAGGATTTAAATAATTAGGTTTGTAAAATATCTACAGGTTATTTTAAGACAACTTTATAGGAGTTTTCAAATTTTTTGTTAACAAATCTAAACATTTTCTAAAACGTTTTATATCAGTGGACTTGACAGGATACGCTTTTCATTAATATGTAATCATGATTTTCATAATGTGTGGATACAAAAATATATATAGGCTGGTAATGTGTAAACCTTTTAAAAACTTATTTAGAAATTGAATAATTGGGTTCAGTATTGTAATGTATATTTGTTTTCTTCGCCAACCAGTTTTTCCTCTACATGTACGTATCGTTTTTTTTAATACACATACTATATAGAAATGTTTAATTTATTTCCTTTCAACTGAAGCCATTAGGATTTGAATTTTGATAAATAAACTTATTATGATGACTGTTAAACATATGTTTATATATAAATATGCATGAATATTATATTTACAGTTAAAATAAAGTTTTATAATATGTAATGTGTGGCAAGAAGTAGAATATGAATTAAAAAGCATACGTTATTGTGAATGAAAAATGTGTTAATGTATTTGAGATCTGGTCCAACATATGAAGTAAAGTTGATCAGTATTTTGATGTATTTTCCTTAATTTAATTGAAGGATTTGAGGAGTACAAGCTCTATGTAAAAGCAGAAGATTTACGTAGTAGTAGGTCAAATTTAATATCAGTGCTTTATCACTACGATTTTAAACTGGTTCTAAGTACACAAGTATTTGTAAGTAATATTTATATATATATATACTTTTTTAAAAGTTTCTGTGTTAAATAAACGTAGAGGAAAATTGTAAATCTGCTTATTGTATTTGTTGTACATGTGCATGTAAGATAATGCTCTCTGTACATGTAAGTAATATCTGTTTGAAATATATTATTAAAAAACTGTTAAATACTCATCAAAATACAGCATGTATATCTGCTAATATATGTATCATTTATTCGATTGTATAACTTTTTGGCTATAAATAGTTGGTTGTTAAAACTAAAATGATTAGAGGAAAATTTAAGGAATCTTAATCAGTCATTTGGTCTCAGATTAACCAGAAAAATTTGAGGAAAATAGTATTCTGACATCCATACTGCTTTTTGGTATAGAAGCTAATATTAAAAACATATATATGCATATATTCTCATTAAATGTAAAATGTTTGGCTGAATTTGTTCTCCAAACAAATTAAAATTTACTTGTGTTAAATGACTGCTATATGGCAAATGAATTGGAACAAGTAATTTGTAGTTATAGTTTAATTAGCAAAGAAATAAAATATACATTAATTGTGTATGTATCTGAATTCTTTCTTTTACATTAAATATTTTTAAAATTCTATTTCTGAATGTTTCTCTAGTATGCAAGTTATAATTATCATAAAAAATTATAAAACTTTATGAATATTGTTGAGAACCGTTTTATAAAAAAATCAGATATTATTTAGACTTGATATTATACAGCATTATAAACATTACTTAAAGTTGTTGATTTATTCGTATGTGTAAAAAGTTAATGTTCTTGTTATAAAAAAACTTGCCAGTTGAATTTTTTATATATATGGTACAAAGATATAAATTTTTAAAGAGTAATCAGTATTTATTTCAATTAATGAACAGAAATTATTAGGCTTTTAATTAGTGAATCATTAGCTTAAAAGCGAGTGTTATCTTGCTCAGTCCTGTTTATTAGCCTAACCCTTTAGACAGTGGAAGGATAAATATTTAAAATTAAGTGATTAAAATTCTGATTAAAAATAATATATATTGCATACAGATAGAGGACTTAAGATCCATCCAGCCAGGGTTAAAAACTAATCTTGTGTGTGAATATGCAAATGAATGGAAGAGTAAGAATTTGTGAACTTTTTGAACTCTGAACAGTAAGGCCTGGCATGGCCAGGTGGTTAGGACGCTCGACTCGCAATCTGCGGGT
>NW_013669510.1:25581-26834 GCF_000517525.1 Limulus polyphemus | reverse complement strand
GCGCAGATAGCCCTCGTGTAGCTTTGCGCGAAATTCCAAACAAACAAACTTAAATCCTACAGTATCATTGAACCTATAATGAACTTGACATCCATAAACGCCAAACCAAACTGTTTATCATTCTCAAAACACTTAAAATATAAAGTTTGGCAAATAATGAAATTTTTGTGCCACTGAGTTGAGTTTTAGTATTAAAGCTCGTGTGTTACATACGATTTTGTAACTATATCTAAAAAGAATAAAACAACAGCTGCTTTGTCAAAGTTCTAAACTGATGACTTTTTCGTTGAAACACATTTTATTGAACCTTGCTTTGTACTTTGAATTGGTCAACAGATTACCTCTGATTCCCAATAAAATGTATTGTAGCCAGTTTGGTCTGGAAGGAAGTTTGTTACATTAGTGTAGATCATGATTGACAAGTTGATACAAACAAATAATTGAGTGTTGCAATGCTACAACAGCTAAGATATGAATAAAGATATTACTTGAATCAACAGAAACTAAAGATCGATTAGAAAATGTATTTTTTCAACACTAAACGAGTAACTCTCTGGTTTTGTCTAATATAACTGTCCATTCAAATAAGTCTTCTGTTTTTCATCATGAAAGGCTCCGTAAGCAATGTCCATTAGCTGTCCAGAGGGAGTTAGAAACAGAAGCCGTCTGACGTGACTACTCTTAATCGAAGAACGGGATTGGCTATCACTCTTATAACGCACACACACAGCTGAAAGTACGAAGGGTGCTTGATAGCACTATATCTCGAACCCAAAATTATTGGATCCCAGTTCGATATGCCAACACTATGTCACGCTGGGGCCACCAGTTCAGATCCAAAGAGGCACAGCCAACCTTACTTTAGAACTACTACCTGGTTAGGATCTTAACTGGATAGCGGGATTGGTTGTCTCCGTTGCAGCGACTACACAGCTGGAAGTGTAGAGAGTGTTCAGCGACGTATCATGACTCGAATTTTGGATTTTATAATTTGTAGCCGGAACGCTAATCCTAGACCATGTCCACTTAACAAATAAAATCGTTATTTTTTTTGTGTGTATGATGTTTCTATTCTCAACAACACTGTTTAACTCTTCTGATTATATGTTTCTCATTTCAAATAATCTTTCAGAGAATACTACATTAATGTTAATCTTTAGTTCTCATTTCAAATAATCTTTCAGAGAATACTACATTAATGTTAATCTTTAGTTCTCATTTCAAATAATCTTTCAGAGAATAATACATTAATG
>NW_013669510.1:23151-24597 GCF_000517525.1 Limulus polyphemus | reverse complement strand
GTATATATATATATACGTTTGTATAGTTTGATCTTTTTGCTGAAAAATGTAAGATTGTGTTCCCAACTTTACTATCAAGCGGTTAAATGATTAAATCACAGATTTCGTTCGTTATCACCAAAGATATAATTGAAAATATAATCTTTGACGTATAGATGTAATACATTCTTTGATTTGCTGCACCCTCTGCTGTGAAGTGCAGTTTCAAGCAGTTACTCATTTCTGGCTCAGGTGTAACTTACCAAACAGTAGCTGTCCTTTGAAACCAAATAACAAAAACAATAAAGACAAAAAACAACAACAAATAAAAAAATAACATCTGGTGCAGCCTTCTCTCTTTAGGTTACAGTGGCATATTCACTCACCTGATATAACAAATCATCTGTATTTCTAGTGCGGTCTTCTCTCTTTAGGTTACAGTGGCATATTCACTCACCTGATACAACAAATCATCTTCATTTCTGGTGTGGTCTTCTCTCTTTAGGTTACAGTAGCATATTCACTCACCTGATACAACAAATCATCTTCATTTCTGGTGTGGTCTTCTCTCTTTAGGTTACAGTATCATATTCACTCACCTGATACAACAAATCATCTTTATTTCTGGTGCAGCCTTCTCTCTTTAGGTTACAGTAGCATATTCACTCACCTGATACAACAAATCATCTTTATTTCTGGTGCAGTCTTCTCTCTCTTGTCAAAGCTCACTCACGTAAAGTAACTTGGCAGTTAACAGCACCAGTATTTTTTACCATGGTGGTAACAACCATTATCATGAATCTGTGGCCCAAGAAAGGTGCGCTTGTTGGGGTAGAAACATCGTATACAGTTCACGAAAAACGGGATGTTCGACACAATGGTAATTAACACTCATTTATCTTCTCTTCTCTAAAAAGTATACTTGGAGAATAATATTTATACATTTGGTGTATTAACATGAAATATAATTTCATAATCAATATTGGAATAATGTTGCTTTGAAATGTGATTTTTAATATTTATCAAACTTATCATACAACTGAATAACAATTAAATTTTACACATTTCCTGACAATGTTCACATTTTGGGAACATAGTAAAAATACGAAGTGATAACTTTTCCTAGATATAACAATAGTATAATTTCATATTACTGAAAACGCATGGTTCTTTGAGTTTTGGAATAGTTTAAAAACTTAAACTACATACGTTACTTTTTACAGGCAAAATATTCTGATGTATAATTAAAGCGTGCAAATAGAACAACAACAACAACAATAAAAATGCATTAAATTAAGTAAACAAAAACAAAACATCAACTAATATTTCAATAATCGAGCCCAGTGAGCTGAATTCGTTGTACTTACACGTGGTGATTGGTTACCGCATGTATACAGAAAATGAGTTTAGATGGCCAGGTGGATAAGGCGCTCGACTCGCAATCTGAGGGTCGCGGGTTCGAATCCG
>NW_013669510.1:19360-22171 GCF_000517525.1 Limulus polyphemus | reverse complement strand
TTTTTTTTTTTTTTTAAGCGAAATTCACAACTAACATTATTGATGAAAAATTATCACCAAGTGTTTAGTTTTATTTAATATAAATAAACGACAATAAAGTTGTATTACACAGTTTATTATGTGGCGAGGAGATCTATTTTAAGATGTATATAAATTCGTCCATAATACGTAGTTGCAGTTAATCCTTCAGTCGTTGCGTTTCAAATTCCTTATCCAGTATTGATCAGAAATGTATATAGTTCACTGAAAAACGTCGACATTAGGGAAAAAAAAATACAGCCTGGTTCAGCATCTTGTTGTGTCTATCATGCTCAAGACTCAGATTCTTTAATCATCTGCTCCCACTGGCCAATGAGGGCACTTTTACGACGTGGCGTCCTGACAGTTGTGTCCTGTAATAATTTATAAAAAACTATCAGCCTTTAATGTTATTGCCCTACACTGATAAGCAGTCTGAAAATTTCCAAATTTATAACACAGTTTCACTACTGACGAGTAATACAGCTAGATTAATTAATTATGAAAGTGATATTTTGGTGTAAGAATTAACAGGTAAAATAGTAGGATAAAAGTGATGCTGAAAACATTAACATAATAATAATAAAAGTTCAAATAAATATAATTCAACCTGACTTTCATTTTTATTTGAAAATTAGTTATTTTTTGAATAAGTATTCCTGCGTTAGTTGAAGAGGTTATGACAGTAAAAATACATTATCCTTTTCTCAGTCTTCTTGTTTATTTTCAAGTACTAGAAAGCAGAATATAAATTCGTTAGAATATATATATATATTCATTATTTTTGTTTAATAATAGTCGACTATAGCTGGTAAATCATCTTATCACTACTGGATCTAGGCCAGGTGGATAAGGCGCTCGACTCGTAATCTGAGGGTCGCGGGTTCGAAGCCCCATCCGACTAAACATGCTCGCTCTTTCAGCCGTGAGGGCGTTATAATGTGACGGTCAATCCCACTATTCGTTGGTAAAAGAGTAGCCCAAGAGTTGGCGGTTGGTGGTGATGACTAGCTGCCTTCCATATAGTCTTACACTGCTAAATTAGGGACAGCTAGCGAAGATAGCCCTCGTGTAGCTTTGCGCGAAATTAAAAAACAAATAAACTACTGGATATTTTATCATAATTATTAAGTGAGTTCAAAATTTATAAGAAACATATCGTTACTAATATAAGTTTGTTCTCTTCGATATTTGTGTTGGTATTGAAGAACAAGCTAACGCTATTAATGTCTACATCATTTGCAGAATGTTTTAATTTTATTTGTAAATGTCTGAAATTCACTGATTTCTGCATCAGACATGCGCTAGAGTAAAGGACAGACGAAATAACTGAATGAGAAGAAAGGGTATTTATCAGTTTTATTAAAGACGATGTGAGATCTAAGCTATAATGCTTAAGATATAAATAAAATAATTAAATCATCGAAAAACTAAAGCTCAGTTGCTCTGGAGTGTGACATCTAAAGAAGTCGAAATAAAATATGGCGCTCTAATGACGATCTTGACGACTTTCTGTTTGTATACAACCTGTTTTTTTTTAACGCAATATTTTTATATTGTAAGGATTTTTAATTTTTCAACAGATAAGCTGAACTTTGAGCTATCTGAATATTAACATAGTATATATTTTTTCCCACAATGGCGCTGTATAGTAATTTTTAACAATTGCCATTTACAAAATTAAATACTAGATTTACTACTCTAGCTACTGTGAATTTCTAACACCGAACTAGGCAGTTGTTACATAAATTTCTTTGGCTTCACAAGTTCTGTAAAGTGAAGTTGTTTGGCTAACTGGCTGGAGTTTGGTGGTGCAAAGCCAGAAGGATTATCTGTACCAAACGATAGTTGAATTATTTAAGATTTCGTTTGTTTGTTTTGAATTTAAACCACCAATGAAAATTTGAAAGAAAAATTGAGTTAAAAAGAATTTAAGATATTATGAAAAATGATAAGTCTATTTACAGGAAGTCAAGTACAGATATTAAAAAACATTAAAAAAAGGCTTATGTCCCTTAAAACGCAAAAACATGAACAGTCTCATCGTAACCAATGACACTATCCAATGTCACTGGTATACCATGACGAAATGTCGTTTAGCAACGTATCGAAAGCACGAAAGAAAAACGTGGACAATTGTGAATAGAGTATTATAATGCTTAAACATTGGTGTACAATTCCTTCGTAAAAGAAAAAAGATGGCAAGTTAGAAACAGTAGGATTTATTTCGAAAAGCTTGTTGAAATGCTGCTACCCCAAACTGCGTGCCAACTAGCGCGAAGTCATGTCTTGAAATCCAAATATAGATATGAGATATACAAAACTATTACATCAACAATGCAGATCGGTTTTACAAGCCTTTTATGTGGCACCTTGTCAAATGCTTTCTGAAAATCCAGATACACCAAATCTACACCCTTACTCTACGTAAGCAGTAACTTTTTCAACTAATGTTAAAAGATTTGTAAGGTAAGATTTTCCCTTAGTGAAACCATGTTGACTATCTAGTAAAATTCTAAACTTTGTTAAATGACTTTGAAAAGCATCTTTTAAGAGGTTTTCCAAAACTTTTCCCATAACTGACATAAGACTAATGGGTCTATAATTATTGGGACAATTTTTATCACCTCCTTTGAAAAGAGGAGTGACATTATTTAACTTACAATCCTTTGGTACCTGCCCACTATTCAAGGACTTACAAAAGATAGTAGCAAGTGGTTCACATATCCAATCATTAACCTCCTTTAAAACCATTGAGGAAATATTATCTGGCCCAGGAGTCTTATCGTTCTT
>NW_013669510.1:5159-18498 GCF_000517525.1 Limulus polyphemus | reverse complement strand
GAAAAAGCAGAATTTAATAACCCAGCCATCTCATAATCATCAGATACAAGCCTTCCTTTATCATCCCTCAAGGGTCCTACCCCCATACAATATTGTGTTTACACTTAATGTATTTAAAGAAATCCTTACTATGAGCCCCCCAGTGGCACAGCGGTATGTCTGCAAACTGACTACGCTAGGAACCGGTTTTCGATACCCGTGGTGGGCAGAGAACAGATAGCCCATTGTGTAGCTTTGTGCTTAACTTCAAACAAACAAAAAAACCTTACTATTAATTTTTACATTTTCAGCCAACCTTTTCTTCATACACCCTTTTTGATCTCCTAAATACCTTAATATATTTGGCAGAGTCATATGAAATTACACAGTTCGTATGCATTTTGCGAAATGATAGTTTTGTTGAGAAGGCTAATTTCTTTAGAAATTTCTCGTTTAGACTAATACAAAAAAAGACGACTTGATAGATCAGTTAATAAGACAATGGGAAAAACGACTTCATTGTCAAAACAAACTACCATGAATATGCTGATCGCGAAATTCGCACACCGAACATGCTAACACTATTCGGCGTAACCAGCTTTCGTATCTAGTACTGCTTTCATTTGTCAGAAAACATGATACACAGTTGAATAATACTGTCTGCCTTCCGCCAGTTGAACTTTATTTAGTGTAGTATGACGTATGTCAAGGTAGTAGGAGCGTCACGGCAATATAAAGACTTGAGGTTTCCTATAACCATAAATCAACAAGAGAGACCGTTCTGGTCATGCTTGTTGGAAATGTCCGCTGATTTCTCGATCTTTGAAAGTCATGCCTAGCAATGTCATGGTAAACTTTACAATGTCGGGAGGATCCTATGTCATGCCCAGCAATGTCATGGTAAACCTTACAATGTCGGGAGGATCCTATGTCATGCCCAGCAATGTCATGGTAAACCTTACAATGTCGGGTGGATCCTATGTCATGCCCAGCAATGTCATGGTAAACCTTATAATGTCGGGAGGATCCTATGTCATGCCCAGCAATGTCATGGTAAACCTTACAATGTCGGATGGATCCTTTGTCATGCCCAGCAATGCCATGGTAAACCTTACAATGTCGGGAGGATCCTATGTCATGCCCAGCGATGTCATGGTAAACCTTACAATGTCGGGTGGATCCTTTGTCATGCTCAGCAATGTCATGGTAAACCTTACGATGTCGGGTGGATCCTATGTCATGGTAAACCTTACAATGTCGGATGGATCCTTTGTCATGCCCAGCAATGCCATGGTAAACCTTACAATGTCGGGAGGATCCTATGTCATTTCCAGCAATGTCATGGTAAACCTTACAATGTCGGGTGGATCCTTTGTAATGCCCAGCAATGTCATGGTAAGCCTTACAATGTCGGGTGGATCCTTTTCTGGGATGAAGACTGTTACTTTGAGAACTCTTCTTCTCCGAAATAATAACTTTTTCTGAGTTACATCACAATAACAACCGGTCCCCTTTGTTCTAATTCATTTCAACCTTCCATAAGCCTCAATCCTACATGATCCTCTCTGATCGTCGCTTTCATGCAGATAATAACTTAACGTTGCAGCAGTATCTTATCATGGCTGAAATTATAATGTGTAGAAAATAGCTACCAGGATTAATCTATAATAGCAAATGAAATTCTGACATGTCTGATGCTGTTTTTATACATTCACCAATATGAATACTATATTATAGCGCCTCCTGGTGACATTTATTTTTTACACTTGAACCACTTTTCCCATCATGTCGTTAGTTCATTTACCATATAATATAACGTCCCCCAGTGGCACAGCGGTATATCTGCGGATTTACAACCCTAGAAACCGGGTTTCGATATCCGTGGTGGGCAGAGCACAGATAGCCCTTGTGTAGCTTTGTGCATAATTAAAAACAAACAAATATAATATAACTCTTTGATGTTCAGCTTTTGTAATAACTCTGTACATAAAAAAAAATAACTTCAAATCAAATGAAGTTTTTTTTTCTTTTAAATAAGACGGTTTGTAAAGCATTATTATTGAGGATGAAAAACTTATTGGATTATACTTTTATTTTACGAAAAATGAAAACTACAAGAAAAACAAATAAATTAAGAATGATATAGTTGACATTGAGAGGTTTGAAACCGATAGAACAAGCCCTTGAAGTATATCAAAAATATAAATGTAACCCGAAAAATTAAGAAAATCATGTCTGTTAAAGTGGTGAATGTCTGTTCACGTATATTGAATAACATCATCAGTAAGTACGAATTTATTACTGTAAATGGTCAGCTGGCTGGAGATTCAGTAAGCAAAAACTTACCTTAAAAAGACATATAAAATTCTGTAAATATCAAGAGGAGTTTTCAATCTTTACTGATAGTTGCAGGCTACTAACAGAACAGTAATAGGCACATATCAGTTACAACGTAGTATTTTTTCAAACAATATATATTTTTTCGCGTGTTAAAATCAGTATATCCATTTAATTGTAATAATTATTTCATATTCTCTACATTTGTCTTCCTTGAAACTCATCATTCCATCTTTCGTAAACAAAATTCTATTTTATTTTTTGAAAATGTTAAGCCTATCTCTTTTTGATGTGTGCTACATACAATATTTGATAATAATATAACAGAAATAATATTAAAAGTATCACCTTTTTCTCCGTGTAATTTCTGTTGTCTACGAGATTCGAGTTGCTGTTGGATCGAACGCTTAAACTGACCTTTTTGTTTTCATTATTGAACTCTTGATCACTGTTTGTTAGATGAAGATTGGGAAGCGAGTGACCCAGCTGAAGAGCTCGCTGAAGTCTATTGAATAACAAACGAGAGAACAAATTGGTAACTAAATAGCACTGTTCTAATATAAGCTTATATATATCTATTATATTTTAATGTGTTTTAGATGTCTAAGAAGGCTGTGCATTCAATGTTGTGCTTATTCTGTCATAACTGAGTGTTCGTAGATTTTATTTTTATGACTATATGATACTTAGTTAAAGCTTTTTTTTTTTACTTAAAATGTTGTTAAGACAATGAGTCCTTACTATCCATCATAATGGAATAATAGGTTTGTTTAGTCCTCCGGAATACAAACAAGAAAAAAAGAACAACGTAGCAGTGCAATGAACCATCAAAACATATTACAGTAGCAACTGACAAAACCTTTTTCAATTCACTGTAAACTGATTTCATTGAGAGAAAATAACAACTTCTAATTTACAATTGGAAAAGTTTCTTAAATGACAATAACAATAAAGTATCAGACAAGATATTAATCCATATCTGTCGTTATCCTAGCTTGTAGAATAAAGTCGTTATAAATTCGATGACGAGGAACCCACTTTGAGACTAATAATGGCTGGAGATTATATACCTGATGATGACAAAACCTTGTCGAAACGTTGTACATTTGCTGTTATATTAAAGTTTTTCTTCATTACCCATTCAAGCCGTCTCCAGCCATTAAAAGTCGTTATAATCTAGAACCGATAATGCATCTCCGATATGCAACATTATGTATGTTCTACCCATAGAAGTTTTTGTGTCTGACACCAGCCGGAAGTTCAGGGATACAGTAGACTGTACCAATAAAATATATTTTTATCAAACAAAAGATAAACGAACTTAACTATAAAAACGCTTTTAACTCTAAAAGAAAGTTTCTCAAAGAAGATAGTCAAGATATTATAAAAAATATCTAAAGATATAAAAACAACAACAAAAGCTATGAAATGTTATAAATGCCAGACAATATACACACTAGAAATAGATGGGTTAATGTGTGATATTTTTCAGTAATTTAATAAATATTTTTCAGGTCACAAGCCCTGTGAGATTTGACGTTAGGTACTGGTGATAATGATGTCATTTCTAAACAAACATAACCCAAGAACCAAGGTGGAGTTTATATGAATGAAAATTTGTAACGAGCAAGCTTGACCTGTTTGTTATTAAGCTACACAATGGTATATTTGTCCTCTCTCCACCACGGGTATCGAAGCCCGATTTTCAGCGCCATAAGTTCTGTAGCTTAGCTGTGAGCCATCGGGCAGAACGAGCAAACAACCAAACCGAACATATAGTGGTTAACGATATGTAAGTCGCATATTTTACTCACTCGGGTATTGACAGGTGATTTAAATGACAGCCAGATTTAAGATATATAAATCGAACGTAAAAACAAAAACAACAGACTAACACAAATTTTATAAAGTTCTAGCTACATTAGAATATGAGTCCCCAGTGGCTCAGCGGTAAGTCTGTGGGTTTATATCGCTAGAAATCGGATTTTGATATTCGTGGTGGGCACAGCACAGATAGCCCATTGTATAGCTTTGGGCTTAACAAGCAGCAGGAGTTGAGAGCTAGCAAAAACTTGTAAAGATAAACCATTAACTATTGCCTTTCACCAAAACGTTATTTTGTGGAGTTTAATCTTTCATTGTCGTTTGTTAAATTTAGCATTCTGCAACGTGTAAAACACTTATCTAACAACGACCCATATTAAGAGATTTACAGCATTTGTGTTAAACAGTTTGAACAAGAATGTAAATAAAGGAATTTCAGTTTCGTTTATATACAATTAAAATACTTTTGGTATGTATATTTTTAAGGACAAAGCTACACAATGAGCAAGCTATGCTGTGCCCCATCGCTGATATATTTCTAACGTTATAACAATTAAAACAAATGTACACATAAAATTACGAATAAAATAATTTATGAGATAAATTTTCGGAAAGCATACCCGGAAATACTGACAAAATGTACGTCATTAGGCGGCATTTGAAAAGCTTTTCTTGAACTTTCACCATTTGTTATAATTGTGTCAAAACACTTAAAATAAAATGTTTATTTGTGCTTTACGAAAAAAAAATTTAAAGAAGAGAATTTAAGCTCATAGCGCATTATAAAATCCAGTTATTAAGTACTTAGTACCTAAGAAAAATATAGTTTGTCTGAACATAAAATGTGGATGTTTCACTTGTCGAATAATGCGTAAAGACTGGTTGGATTACGACGTCGAATAATGGATAAGGACTGGTTGGATTACGACGTTGAATAATGGATAAGGACTGGTTGGATTACGACGTTGTTCGACGTCGTAATCCAACCAATCCTTATCCATTATTACGTCGTAATCCAACCAGTCCTTATCCATTATTCGACGTCGTAATCCAACCAATCCTTATCCATTACGAATAATGGATAAGGACTGGTTGAATTACGACGTTGAATAATGGATAAGGATTGGTTGGATTACGACGTCGAATAATGGATAAGGACTGGTTGGATTACGACGTTGAATAATGGATAAGGACTGGTTGGATTACGACGTTGAATAATGCATAAGGACTGGTTGGATTACGACGTCGAATAATGGATAAGGACTGGTTGGATTACGACGTCGTTTGGGAGTAGAAATATGCGAAACAGTTTACTTACAATTCCGCCATTGTAACACAAAACAAACTTCGGTGGCTCAGCAGTGAGCGTGAGGGCTTATGACACTAAAATTAGGGATTCGATTCTTTCAGTGAACAAGGCACAGGTATCCTAGTGTGCAACTTTGTCCTTAATAGAAAAACCAACAAATCTTCTGTAACATAGCAAGCTTTCATTTTACTAAATTATGGACAGCACTACTAAAATACACTTACGAAAGAAACACTACAGAAAATTAAAATGAAGATTACCTTAATTCCTGCTCACGAACTTTCATCTCTTTTAATTCCTCTTGTATCTTTGTTTCGATCGAATTTATAGATTTCCTCTTTATTGTAGTTGTTTTCACAGATGAGCTTCTGTTGTTTAAGGTCTGATAACCATTTTTTTTATCAGCTGATAGTGTAGCACTGGGTTTTTTAAATGCTGGAGGGGAGATGGTGTGGATTTTTTTGCCTCTAGTGAAAATGAGCCTCTGCATGTTGATGCCAGGGGCAGTCGTATTGTGAGAAATGTATTTTGTTCCAAGTGATAGTGTAACAGAAGAAGAACAGGAAGAACTATTCGGAGATTGAGCCTTATGCAGACCGATCAATCTAGACTCGTTTAGTTTCTCATTGTCGTGGGAAGGTGATTTATCAATCGTAGGTGACGAACATTTTACAACAGCGTTCTGTGACTTTCGATATGAATTGAAATTCTTTCTAGTGTGGTTACCAAATTGGACAGTCTCTCTCACACGAGTCACTTTTTCATCAGTTCGTTCTTGTGAAATCGTTTGAATCTGTCCTGTTTCCCTAAGTGAAATCTCTCGTTGAGTTTGTTCTTCAATTTCTTCTTGAATTCTTGAAGTTGCGAGTGCTTTTTGTATATCTTGTTTGCCATTCAACAGTTGAAGACTGTTAGGTCTAAAGCTTCTTACAGAAGATAGTTTCGTAGAAATATGACTCCTGTCTTCTGTCCTCTGTTGAGTTGCGGATTTTCGAATCCCTCTTTCTTTTCGTAATTCGTCTTCTCGTTCTATTGCTAATCGAATATCTCGCTCTATTGGAGACTCCGTTAAAAGCCGGAAAAATGGCTTTTCCTCTTCCATTTCTGTATAAATAAGAGGTTGTACATTAATTTTATCTTTCTTTCTGAGAGATAAAGAAGGTGTGACATTACTCCCGCTTGAATGAGAAGTCATTTCGGTGGTATTATTAATCGATGACGAATTAACAACATGTAAGAGGTTATTTTCAGCAGGCAAAGTTTCGAAATTACCATTAGGAAGATAATAAACATGTTCTCTCTGTTTAAATAACTCGTCTTCCTTTTCTTTCAATTCAGGTATTTCCAGGGCGATTTTCGATGCAGCTCTGCTATTATATGGTTTCTCTGTGCTGTATTGTTTAATATCCTGGCCAGAGCAGGTTTCAAGTACAGATTTACTGGTTTCCTTCTTATCTTTACCTGTACTTAAACTCCCTGTTTGCTTGTGCTCCCTTAGGATCGCTTCTTCCCGATCTTTTTGAGATTGGATTTCTAAATCCAGTGCACTTTCTTCCATGGCCGTTCTCTCTGTTTTTTCGAGTTCTATTCTTTCGAAAATTGAAGAAAGCTGTTCTACAAATGAAAACTTTCTTAATTTTCTTCTAAGTTTCTAAAACGTTATTTTCAGACTTATTTCGTTCATGTGTTCATGCGATGTTATTTTTGTTTCTATTGTTTGAAGAAGATTATAGCTCCTGATACCTTCTCGAACTTGTTCAAGATGTTCCTTTGTACAGTGTGCTAGGCCATAGATTCTGACAACCCTGATTTTTTATTTACATTCATTATCGATCAGAGCGACAGAAACCGTTTCTACTTCTACGTTTCTGCTAACATTTTTTAGTGTGTGTGCTTGTTTTTCTGAAAGGATTGGTATTTTTCTTGTAGGTGGCTCTCAGAGGGAACCAAATGTAGCGGTTTGATTCTTTTATTTAAGTGATAGTTCTGGTGCTTCTAATGATAAGATCATTTTTTGTTTCCAAGCCTTCTTCATAATTAGTAACTGCTAAAACAGGCTGCTTGACAGTCAAGGTATTCAAGTGTTCAACCGGCTCGGAAGCAGACTCTAAAGGAGAAGAACGCAATATTTAACTGCCCGACGAGATTAAACGAATATTTAAGTTCGAACAGTCTTGAGTACTTTGAGTCTCTAAATCAGACTTGGACTCATGAACACTCGAGGTTTCAGAAGAGAGTTCCTGAAAAGCGGAAATCCTCAAACATCTGTTTGTAGCTTCTGCCGGATGCACTAAAAGTTTCTTCGTTTTTTAGTGTGAATGCTATAATCTTTTCTTGGGATTATGTGAAATAAAAATATCAATGAACAAGTCACTCGTAAGCGATTAATATTTAGGACTCCCGGCTCAGCTTCTGATGTACTTGGTGTTTTTCTCTCCTCGTTATTACTTTTGGTTTTCTAGCCTGTCCAGTACCAAAGTTTCAAAATTTCCACATATGTTAACCAGAAGTGGTCCAGGAGAGTTTTTAGAATTTTTTCACTAAGATTTAAATATTTCGAATATTTCAGAAGTTTAAAAATGGCCGTTCTGTTGTTTAACTTCTTTGAAGCAGTGTTCGTTTGTTTATATGCTTTATCACTTTACACGCGTTTGAACAGTCTTCGTTAGCTTCTTCTTTCGTTACAAATATTTACATTTTGAGGTTTGTTAAATAACACGTCTTCTAAAATATGTCCACGACAAGACCTGAAATAAACAAAATTGTGATTACATTCATAATATTTCGAATTCATTAAACGATCTTTAAACTACCTAATCGTGAAACTGTTTAGACCGCATTTGTTAAAAACTAGATACTAATAAAATTACAAATCGGTTGAGATAATTTTCTTGAAGCACCGTTTTAACCAATTCTCTAGTACGAAAAACAAAACAGAATCAAATTTACGTTACTGGTTTTACAAATTTTGTGAAGAAACATAAAAAAAAATTATCTTAAAAAGTTATACTATCTTGCTTTATGAAGATTTACAGTTGTTTGCTTATCAATGCGTAACAAAAATATTTTCAATATTTTACGTGATACCTTTTATTTTCTTATCGACAATATATAGTGTGCACAACATGTGAAATAACTATAGAGAGCTGAACCACAGAGGTATGTCTGCGGACTTACAACGCTAGAATCCGGGTTTCGATACCCGTGGTGGGCAGAGCACAGATAGCCCATTGTGTAGCTTTGTGCTTAATTACAAACAAACAAACAAAACTTTGAAGAGCCCCCAGTGGCACAGAGGTAAGTCTGAAGACTTACAATGCTAAAAATTGGGTTTCGATACCCGTGGTGGGCACAGTACAGATATCCTATTGTGTGGATTTGTGCTTAACAATAAACAAATCCCTTGAAGATAAAATGACGAACAGCTAGCACTGGAGTCCCTCGTGCATTTCTAACCTGACGTTTTATGCCTCGTAGTAAACACTGGAAATAATATAACGTTGTAAAGGGACTGTAAAAATGAATGAACGTTTTTGATGTTTGTGCAAATTATAACTATCTTTGCAGCTAGATTATTTGGTTTCAAAATGAACACAGGCTGACTGCGGAGGATTAAATATGTAAAAGTATAAAAACTCACCAACTAAGCCTCAATTTTGAGACCTACCACATACAAACTTCGAGTAGTGTACAGAATTGAAAATTACTGGAAAAATTATGTGGGCTCTGGAAAACACCTCTGTCGTCATGTGTTTTTGCACTTGCATTATTTCATATCAGTTTATGTAATTCTTTCGTTTCAAAAGTTTAGAAGACACTGGTTTCTGCATTGATAATAGTGGTGTTATAGAGTACCAGGTACCTTACAGGCATAATTATACAGTATAAACTAAGATAAATTGGGAATAGCCAGGGAACCTCTGTGTATTTCTATGTGTTAAAAAGATTAGCCAGTTGCATTAGATCATAGCTAATTAATTTGTTTATTTCTCTTGAAGTCCAACTCGTACTATAAACAGTACGGTAGTACGTTACTAGTTCCTGTCATTGTTTATTTGTTTGTAGTTAAGCACAAAGATACATATAGGTTATCTGAACCCGGTTTTTAGCATCAAAAACCTTTAGATTTGCTTCTGAGCCATTGGTGGTGTGTGTGTGTGTGTGATTATTGTGTAAATAATTATATTGAGCCATTAAAGCATTGTATTACAACACTTTACGTGCCCAATTGTATCTTACAAGTTACTAGCTTAATAGTTCACCAGTTCTCCTGAATGGCGAGTAAAGTTAATTAAAATAAAATAAATAAATTCATTTTAATAAAAAATTACAAATCCATCCTTATCCATCCTTGATAATAATTACAACTTATCGGCTGAATTTATTTCACACAGAAACAGTTGTTGTTCAAGTATTTGATGATATAGAAATAGCGCCTCGACCACAACTATGTCTGTCGTATCCCAGCCGGCTTCAAAAGGCCTCGTCACCATTGGATATAACAGATATAGTGTGTTTGACATATTTTTACATTCTTCTTTATCATAAGTTCTTATAATGCTTAAAGTCCAAATAAAGCGCATTGTGTCACAATTCACAAAAATATATAACCTTTCCACATTTTAAAATGTAACAAATTGTTAATCATCCAGATATCCAAATACAATAAAATGTATTATACTATGCCAGCCGAGAGACGAGGAACTCTGTAGACAATAGACCTTATTGTGTTTTCTAAACGATGAATCCTGGAATATCTCCAAGCAGAGTTGGGTGTTGTTAAGATCATAGCTACACAATGGGCTATGTGTTCTCTGCTTTATTAGCAGGTATCGAAACTCGGTTTTCAGCGTCATAAACCCTCACACCTACCGTTGAGCTGCTACTACGTAAAATAATTGGTTATGATGTACCGTTGTGTTCGGCAGTATAAATGAGATCAACGGGTTACGCTTGAAAATCATTAGATAAAACAATTGATAATAATGCTGTACACAGAGGCGCTGCTTAAAACACAACAAAACAAACTACCCCGTAACTGAACTGTCACCAAAACGATCATATATGTCACTGAGCAAAATATTCAAGAGTGACTCTCCAGACACACACATTTGTAAATCAATGTTTGAGAAATGGAACCTAACTAATGTGTAAAAAAATACAGACGTTCAGTAACATTGCTACTAATCCTAAACATCTTTAGAAAAATCTAAATGACTTTTGTGGTTAACTGTGAGCGTGAAACTAGTCTTCTCAACGTGTTTAGTTGACATTCCAAGAAATTGGATTCATCAAGTGTATTCCTTATCGTTTGGTCACCGATAATAATAATTCCAATATTGAATCCATGAGCAGTAAACTGGTGATCCCTAGCGACCATGTTGTGCAGTTAGTATTGATTTTGTGGTTCGTTGATATTCCAAAAAACTGGATTCATGAAGTGGGTTTTTAATCATTTTTGTCACCGATAACCACTCCAGTTGCTCAATTGAAGCCCATATTGAATCCACAAGCTGTAAACTGGTAATCCATAGGGCCACGTTGTGCAGTTAGTTAATTAACAGTGCTGATAGTAAAAAACAAACAAACAACTCTGAACTAAAATTAATTCTACTGTAAGAAAACTATGACTATGTTGATATGGAACTTACAGACACAGGTTCAATTGAAATATCTAAACCTCCTTCCTTCCTACGATATTCGTGAAGAAAGAATGTAACTGTTTGTTAACTCCAGAACGTTCTGGAGTTGTGGAAGAAATTTGAATGATAAGAGTATTGACTAATGTCAGTTTTCTCAAAATTGATAAAAAGTTAATAACTGAAAGGTATTATGTTATGGGATATTTATAAGATGGTAGTCACAATTTTTTTTTTTTCTGGGGATGAACGTTTAGTTTTCCCAATTAAATTATTACAGTCTTTATTACATGTTATTGAAAACAACAACAACGTAGAAACAGGCCGTCACAGCTTTGTTTCACATGACTTAATTTGGAACAAATTCGATAAAAACTTTATTAAACTAAACTAAAAACAAAACAAAACAAAAAACAAGAGATAATCCTCAGTAGCCGCTGCTGTAATTAGATCTCAAATCTCAGAGCCATTCTATGAGCCGTTATGCCGCGACAAAAAAAACAACGTACTGTTCTTTCAGAAATCGGAATACTTAGTTTCATATTTTATAAATTGACTAACTCACCATTAGCTAACGAAAAGAAATTATGTTTTAATATATCATTACAAAATCTTTAAGAGTTTCATTTCTTTTTCCAACTTCTCAGATATGTCGATATGTCGTTATCTGAAACATTTGTGTCAGTAATAATCCTAAACTGTGTGTTTTTTCCCAGCACTTCTCTTCATGACAGGATATTTTATATCCTAGATATGTCTTGTTATTAAATACAATAGTAATCTGGATCTCACTGGATCGCTTATATAGAAACCTATTACATATTATGGTTTAATTTTCAGATTGTTTAATAATTCTAGCCGAATATAATTTTAATGAAAATCTCACTGGAATGATAATTGCCAAATCTATGGCATCAGCATTAGAAGTATATTTAAAATCTCATGCTCCAAATTCATTCACCAATATATTAGACGAAACATTATTAAGGAGTCAACATGTCATGAAGTGAACTGCGACTCGAGAAGTGACTTTATCTAATTAGAAGTGGTTATTGCTTTATAAACTTACTGAATGACATGGACATGCTCCTTTTTGTAGTCACATTTCTGGTCATCGTATCAAAGTATAAATAATGCGAGTAATATTCTGAAAATTGGTAAACAATTAATAACTGAAGACTTTGAAGGAAGACTCTCATTTCTTACTGGATGAGATAAAACTTTTAAAAACAGCAACAAAAATTTGAACATCCATGTACATAAGAGGTACTATGTACTTACGATAATGTAGCCTAAATTATAATCCTTTAGCCTAAACACTTTAAACGAAATACATAGGATTTATTATATGATTAACAACTTTATTGATAAAACTATTTATTTAGATGTTCGCCTAGAATTGCTATATTGATCATTTTGGCCTCAAAATGGACTCTGTGCAAAAATGACCAGACCCACAGCTATATATATATATATATGTGTAGAGAGAGAGAGAGATTCGCGCTTATATATATAGATATATATATTACCATATTGTAAAAAAACATTATTTTGCAAGCGTTTCACGTATATCCTGTATTAGTTATGTTGCATGATGTCAAGTTCGAACGTTCTATCTTTGATAATCATTGTGATATCAAACATTCTGTTCCATTAAAGCTTAAAATCACCAGAGGAAGAACGTTCCAGACCGGCACGTTGTGGATATTAAAACATATATTTCGCATCAGCCATTTTTCGTGATATAAGTTTACCATGATTATCAAATAACTATTTATCAAATTGTGTCAGAGGTATTAGACAAATTAACAGAAACGGTATTAAACTTCTCCAAAAAAAAAGATTTTAATATTGTCAATCGTAAAAACGATATTCGTTAAATTAACAAAAACTGCAATTAGCTATTTACGAAAAAACAAAACAAACAAACATATTCTAATATTTTCAACAGACAGATTTTTCAAAAATTGATGTTTAACAACAAGTTTTTGTAGCTAATGATTATTTCTTTGTAAATAGTGTTAAGCGATGCAATTTTAAAATGTAAGGGTTCCCAATCTCGTGAGCACTAATTATGCTTATAAAATAACAACATTAGTTGATATTAATTTTTTCAGTAATCAAACAGACAGTTTTTATGATTGGTGCTGTATAGAGCGACAGGTTGCAAGAATGGTGGCCCGGCATGGCCAGGTGGTTAAGGCACTCGACTCGCAATCTGAGGGTCGCGGGTTCGAATCTCCATCCCACC
>NW_013669510.1:1749-4170 GCF_000517525.1 Limulus polyphemus | reverse complement strand
AAATTAAAAAACAAACAAAAAAATAAACAAGCAACAATGGTATTGGGTTACGTGTTTGAGCTTTATTATTTTACTACAGACTATCACCATGTGTTTTTCTTGTCGCTCCAAGCCCTTTATCAAAAGATGAAAATGACTATATTTTATGTTAAGCGACATGTACTTTAAAATTTGGTTCGCAACTAATTTGTTATGCTTACGCTGTATAAATTAGTTCGTGTATGAACGTTTAACGTAATAATTCCATGCAAACTTAAACGTAATGATGTAAAAAAATCTTGCAACCTTGTGATGTCATTTCATTAATCAAGTTGATTATTTCCATCTTCTTCAATTAGCAGCTCATGTATGTAAGCCTCTTTTTATCAACAACCACGCTTTTATCACAAAACAAAAGTTGGCTGGTAATATGCACAACTAAATTCCTGAAAGACTGAGGTGTTACCAATTTAATGACTCCAACAACAACTATTTGTTTAATTCAACGGTTGGTCTGAAAACAACAAATAATGGTTAATGTACTTCAGTGAAAAGTGATTAACTAAAGAGTTCTTTCTATTTGTCGATTAAACACAAAAGCGGATGAGATATATCATATAAAGTATGGTTTGTGTTTCTTGAATTATCGCGCAAAGCTACACGAGGGCTATCTGCGCTAGCCGTCCCTAATTTAGCAGTGTAAGACTAGAGGGAAGGCAGCTAGTCATCATCACCCACTGCCAACTGTTGGGCTACTCTTTTACCAACGAATAGTGGGGTTGACCGTCACATTATAACGCCCCCACGGCTGAAAGGGCAAGCATGTTTGGTGGGACGGTCATCTCTTGTCCATTTGAAGAATTTTTTTTTTAGCTTCATACAAAATTACTCGAAGGCTGTCTGCGTTAGCCGTTCCTAATTCAGAGGTGATAGATTAGTCAACAACAGCCACCGTCAACTCTTGGGCTACTCATTTGCCAAACGAAAAGTGGGATTGACCGTCATATCATAAAACCCCCACGGCTAAAAGGGCGAGCATGTTAGGTGACGGGATTCAAAATCAAGATCCTCAGATCGCTCTAACCACCAGGCCCTTAAGAAAAATGTCAAATAAGGATTTATATAATCATATAAACAAATAATATTACAGAAACAACAACAACAACAACAATATTATCTCACAAAGTTTTATAATAACAAAAATAATATGAAAAAACGTGGGGGATTGTCAATGAATTTTTACAAAATAAATCAAGAACTTCAAATGACGATGTTATCATTAGAAATATGTCACATGTAGTTACTATTGAAGATATAGCAAAGAAGTTTAATAATTATTACGTAGACTTCATGCAAACCTTAAATAACAGAAATATGTTTCCATATAACTTATATATCGATAGTAGTAATTATGTTCACATAGTTGTTTCTAATTATTTTTATTCTCCAAATATAACTAGTGTTTGTTTGTTTGTTGTGGATTTCGCGCAAAGCTACACGAGGACTATCTGCGCTAGCCATCCCTAATTTAGCAGTGTAAGACTAGAGGGAAGGCAGCTAGTCATCACCACCCACCGCCAACTCTTGGGCTACTCTTTTACCAACGAATAGTGGGACTGACCGTCACATTATAACGCCCCCACGGCTGAAAGGGCGAGCATGTTTGGTGTGACGGGGATTCGAACCCGCGACCCGCAGATTGCGAGTCGAGAGCCCTAACCACCTGGCCATGCCGGGCCCATAACTAGTGATAAGATAATAAAACGTATTAGTAAAATGGATATTACGAAGACTCCTGGTATAGATAAAGCATCTTTAAGACATATATATAATATTGCAAAATTATTTTTTTTTGATACATTGGTTAAGTTGTCAAATATAATTTATGAATCATCGAGTATACCCTATCAGTTAGAAATATCTGTAATAAGACCTATCTATGAAAAATGGTTAACAAATATAATTTCAAATTATCGACCAATTGCTATTTTACCAGTGATAGAGACAATTATGGAAAGATCATATTCTACAAGAATATTTACACAAACACAAAATTGTATCTCCAACACAATATGGTTATCAAAAAGGTCAAAATTACGTTATTGTAAGATTTTTCAGAAGAAGTTAACAAATCTTTGAATAAATGCAAGATTGTTAATATATTATTTATGGATTTGTCTTTGATACAATAGACAAGTTTAACAGATTAACAGATCTTAGACCACAATCTGTTAATTCACAAGTTGCAAAATATAGGAATAAGTGTTGAGATGTTATATTGGTTTAAAAATTATATAAAATCAGAAATATTTAGAGTAATTATAGAAAGTCACACCAGGTGTAACATAAGGTTTTATTTCAGGCCCTCTTTGATTTTTTTTATACATATAAACGTTTGTTTGTTTGTAGTTATGTACAGAGCTACATAATGGGCTATCTGTG
>NW_013669510.1:0-1071 GCF_000517525.1 Limulus polyphemus | reverse complement strand
TTAAGATTTTATGCATGTAAAATATATAAACTTTAGTTTAATACTCCTTCTCTGTTTTCTAGTTGGTTTATACATTTTTATATGAATCTGTGATTCGTTATGGTTTAACAATATACGGGTCTACTTACAGTTCTTACGTAAGCAAAATATTTCAGTTACAAAGCAGTATCGTAAAGATATCTTTTACCAATCACAAAAATAAATTCATTGAAAGATATATAACTTTGAATATAATGAATGGGTTTAAATTATACCAATATACAATTAGGGTTAAGCACTATTTTCTATCGCCCTTTTAAAATTAGAATATATCATGATAAAAAAACAAGGAAACGAAAATTAGGTTATTATAAATTACCTGAAGTTAAAAACAACTACAGAAAAAATAAAATAAGTAATTTTATTTAACATTGTTAAAAAAGGATGTTAAAAAAATTGATTAAAAACTGGTTAATAACACAAAAATAATGTAATAAATTGATATGTACAATTAAAGAAAATATTTCAAACTGAGTATGTATTATACTATAATTGTATTTTATTAGTATTTTGTGATCAATTTTAATAGTAAATATCCTACGGATAAGCTTTAAGCTTCGCGGGATGTTATTTGAACGTATTATACTGTATTATGTTGTATTAATAAAAATGTTATTATTATTAAGTCTGATTAAAACTATGTTCAAAATACATTAATTACCATCTTTTGCTCTTTGTACATGATTGTGAAAATCGATGAAAAATTTTTTTAGAATGGGACACTCATTGAAAATCAGTTTTACTTGTGAAAGTAGAGATAAACAAAAAGCGTAGAAATTTGACTGGGTTAATGAACCTTATCGTTAATATCGCACAAACTCTATTCTTTGACGCAAGACACAAATGTTTTCCAAAACACTTACGATATGAAAAATATGGGAAATTAGAAGCTTATAAAGAAACTAAATAAAGATAGAGAAAACACAAGATAAGAAAGAGCACTTTTTAAATCACGTATTGAAAAAAATGCAAACCTAGAAAATAATATTGGAAAAATATTGACTCACTGGTTGTTGTTTTTTTCTTTACTCA
>NW_013669509.1:109641-116851 GCF_000517525.1 Limulus polyphemus | reverse complement strand
TATATATATATATATATATATATATATATATACCGTTTGTTTGTTGTTAAGTGCAAAGCTACACAAAAGGCTATCCGTGCCTTGTCCACTACGGGTGTCGCAACCGAATTTTTAGTTTTATAAGCCACTAGAGGGCTCACCATAGGGGACGTCGGCACATTGCTTATTAAGGATCGTGTAACTTTGGTGTGGTGGTCCAAAATGATATTTTCTGTTTTAAAATTTAACAATTAACTGAGGGAATACAACCATCTTGTAGCCTAACTCAAACACACAACCGCAAAAACAAGATAAACTTATTATCAAGTCAATAATAAACTTAGGAGAGTTAAAGAATATTTGTTTGTAAGTTTTTAATTATTGTTGAAACTTCTTTTGAGTTTAGTTCAGCTCAGTACATGTATATATATATATAATTATTAACAGTATGAACTATGACCTTAACAGCAAATAAATTGTACGGATTACGATCTAGTCAGCCGCCTATGTTGTCTGCCCATTTAACCAACCTAGTCAGCCGCCTATGTTGCCTATCCATAATGCCGGGCTTATTTTCTGAAAGTTTTCGTAATTCTTTAACCAATCCCTTGGTTAAAGAGTAGCCCAAGACGAATCACTGCACGATCCCAAATCATGCAGTGATTCGTCTTGGGCTACTTATTAACCAATTTAAATCGTGCAGTGATTCGTCTTGGGCTACTCTTTAACTAATCCAAATCGTGCAGTGATTCGTCTTGGGCTACTCTTTAACCAATCCAAATCGTGCAGTGATTCATCTTGGGCTACTCTAATTGAGCAGTTATTCTTATAATGCACTTACGAAGCGAATTTTTGCAGCAGCGGGACATGAATCGTAAACCCTTGGAATCACAGTCCGGTATATTTACATTTCTCTTATCGGTGGTTAAAAAAATCGTAGAATTATATAAAAACAACAACCTAAGCTATTAGAGGTTAAGAGTTACTTCGGAACTTTCTTCCTTGCAACTGTTAAACTACCTATGACAATTTATTATCAAGTTTTTTATAATGTATAAGGCTCAAATATAATACTTATACGTAACTCTGGTAGAACACAGCTACGTATCCCAGTATATCAGCTCTTATTATAGTAAGGGGTGAATAAAGATGTCGTGATTGAATGAAGTCGCGTAACCAGACCAATTTTCAGAAATCTCCTTGAGGCCGTGAGATCTAGTAAATTCCATCGGTCCGTAACGGGGGTACTTAGGTGGGTGGGTGAATAAAGGAATTTGCTATTGTCTCCTGGAGGATTGGGCTTTATGCGCTCAGAAGATTTAGAAAGACGTTTTTCTTTTATGATGTAGGTTCTGTTGATAATAAACATCTTATCTGCGGCTATTTAAAACTAGTTTCAGAGAAGATAGTGGAAACCTAACAGATCATTTGTTATCATATCTATCACTAGTATGAACTACGACCTTAACAGTAAATTAATAGAATGAACTACGACCTTAACAGTAAATTAATAGAATGAACTACGACCTTAACAGCAAATTAATAGAATGAACTACGACCTTAACAGTAAATTAATAGAATGAACTACGACCTTAACAGCAAATTAATAGAACGAACTACGACCTTAACAGCAAATTAATAGAATGAACTACGACCTTAACAGCAAATTAATAGAATGAACTATGACCTTAACAGTAAATTAATAGAATGAACTATGACCTTAACAGCAAATTAATAATATGAATTACGATCTTAACAGCAAATTAATAGAATGAACTACGACCTTAACAGCAAATTAATAGAATGAACTACGACCTTAACAGCAAATTAATAGAATGAACTACGACCTTAACAGTAAATTAATAGAATGAACTATGACCTTAACAGCAAATTAATAATATGAATTACGACCTTAACAGCAAATTAATAGAATGAATTACGACCTTAACAGCAAATTAATAGAATGAACTACGACCTTAACAGCAAATTAATAGAATGAACTACAACCTTAACAGCAAATTAATAGAATGAACTACGACCTTAACAGCAAATTAATAACATGAATTACGACCTTAACAACAAATAAATCTTTGTGTTTGTAGATAGACAAGATTATCAACAAATCTTCAAATAACGGCAAAACGTGTCATAGTCTCGAAGATTACAATACTTAACTCGATAAGTATTTTAACATAACTGATTAAGCTCTCCGATCTTTTCTCTTTTTTTTTCCTGCTTAATATTCAACTTATTAATTCTAAGTGTATTTTATAACTATAGTTATCAGTTAGTTTACTTAAAGTTCCCGTGACGAATGTCTTTAAATTTTGTCATCATTGAGGTAATGTCATTATCGTAGATTACCCTTATCAATAACCTATTTGCAAACACAAAAGCTGTAACTCCGTGTATTTTTAAAGCAAAATGTCTTATTAAAGAGTTTTTGTTCTTAAGTTTTTTGCCGAAACTTCTTTTGGGCTTTATTCAACTCACATATGCTCTTAGAATTTAATGTTGAACATCAATATATTTTATTTCACAATAATGTTTCAACGATATCATAGTCCTGAAACCATTTCATAACGTGAATGTGACCCTAGTTGTATTATATATATATTTTTGGAACGATTTTGTACCGTCAAGTGATCATTCTTCTCTTGCTTTTTTTTCTTTCGTTTCTGATAAAAACTGATAAAACACGTAGTGTCTCCTAATTGTAAGAGAAATTCAAAGTTTCCATTTTACGCTAGGACCGTCGAAATCGCTGCTTCTCTACTATCTGCCTGACACAAAAATTAAGCACCCTAGTTAAGCTGCCTTTCTTGCCTACCCTTAAGCACCCTTGTCAGCCTCCTTTGTTACCTACACATTAAGCACCCTAGTCACCCGCCTATGTTGCCTATCTAATAAGCACCCTTGTCAGCCGCCTTTGTTACCTACACATTAAGCACCCTAACCAGCTGCCCTTGTTGCCTACCCTTAAGCTCCCTAGTTAGCCGCCTGTGTTGCCTATCCATTAATCACCATAGTCAGCCGCCTATGTTGCCTACCCATTAATCACCCTAGTCAGCCGCCTATGTTGCCTACCCATTAATCACCCTATTCGGCCGCCTATGTTGCCTACCCATTAATCACCCTTTTCAGCCGCCTATGTTGCCTACCCATTAAGCACCCTAGTCAGCCGCCTATGTTGCCTACCCATTAACGTCGGGTCTATTTTGTGGAAGTTGTGGTAATTCTTTAACTAATCCAGACCGTCCAGTGATTCATCTCGTATACGTTTGAGGTTTCTTCCCATAAATATATAAGTAAGTGACGCATATTTATTATTATTTTAAAAAACAATGACTTGAGGTACTTTCATCTCTTGGACATCATTTTTTTTCAAGAATGAAACCTTTATCTAGAAAATCTGGACGATCTGGACATCAAAATAATACCCCTCATTTGTAATTTGACATTGTAGTTTATTAATGGCCAAGAAGCCCTTTAAGTAATTTTCTGACAACAATAAGTTCATACTACTAATGTAGGAGACTTATAATGGCGATATATATTAGTGTTTTTTGATAATGAAGAGTATCGGTCACACCTCATACTGGACTGTACTTCAGTTTATTTTAACAAATAATCGGGATCATAACACTTGTAAAGCCACAAGGTCCGATAACGATGATGTAGTAGAAATAAGCACATTTCAAAAATAAACAAAGTTTAAAATTATCAAGTATTAGGTATTTTAATTTTGATTTGCGGTCAGATTATTTCATAGACATGATTTTATCTTGGATCAGAGCCCTTATTTGGAAAAGTAATTATTTAATGTTGAGAAGAGGATTGAATTAATCGGGGAATATTATTGATTCCTCTGTTACATTAGCCTAACAGTCTCTGCCAACAAACATCTTTTACTTGAAGTGCCTAGCCATGTGGTTAGGGCGCTCGACTCGCAATCTGCGGGTCGCGGGTTCAAATCCCCGTCACACCAAACATGCTCGCCCTTTCAGCCGTGGGGGGCGTTATAATGTGACGGTCAATCCCGCTATTCGTTGGTAAAAGAGTAGCCCAAGAGTTGGCGGTGGGTGGTGATGACTAGCTGCCTTCCCTCTAGTCTTACACTGCTAAATTAGGGACGGCTAGCACAGATAGCCCTCGTGTAGCTTTGCACGAAATTCATAACAAACAAACAATACTTGAAGTGGGGCTATGGTCGAATGACATTTTTTGAGTTAAGAAAGCAGAAAATCTCATTTTCTGTTTTCATTATTTTATTGTCATGTAAAATGACAACCAATATTAGATGGAATTGACATTTATGTTTAAACAGCGTGGTTTTTGTGTTTATATATACTGTAGTATAACATGACTGGAACTGACATTTATGTTTAAACAGCGTGTATTTTGTGTTTATATATATTGTAGTATAACATGACTGGAATTGACATTTATGTTTAAACAGCGTGGTTTTTGTGTTTATATATACTGTAGCATAACATGACTGGAATTGACATTTATGTTTAAACAGCGTGTATTTTGTGTTTATATATATTGTAGTATAACATGACTGGAATTGACATTTATGTTTAAACAGCGTGTATTTTGTGTTTATATATACTGTAGTATAACATGACTTTGTGCTGAGAATCTGGATATCGAATTGTAAGTTTTGCCAATTCGTTAACGGCCCAGACGGTAGACATGAGGATCCAAGGTTTGAGCCGCGACGTGCCACTGAATATTCTTTGTACTTTCAGCTTTCGGCACTTCACAGATGAAATAGTAAACACCGTTATTCAATTAAGGGCGGTCTTGTAGGCGACGATTGGTGCTGGCCAACAGCTCTAAATTTGTAACGGTTATTCCAGAACCTAGGAAATCACTGAACTGGCCGTTTAGCTCATGCTTGGCATAAAATGTACTTTAAAAATATCAAATACAATTTTCCCGTCGCAGCTAAATCAGGTATATTGTGTTTAAGAACTTGAAGGAGAATCTCTTTAACAATGATCCCCGGCGTGGAAAAGTTATTTGTACAAATTTCTGCCTTGAAACCAATAAAGAGCCAACTACAAATCATTTCATAAAAATGTTGTAATTCTGCTTTCACATAATCTCACACCAGATGGTCTTACACATTTTGTTAAACCTAGATTAATAAAGTTTAATGATAATAATGTAAAATGTTAATAACAATAATAAATAGAATTCTGGTTTTCCCATTTTCCCCAAACTGAGAACAAATAATAAAATGTTTCGCAGAATATTATTATGAAAATAACTGATTTATTTCTAATTTCTAATAAACAAATTATAACTTACACGCGTATTCTAAAACTGTGAGAGTGACTGACGTGAAAACTAAAAATGATACTTTGTTTTTCGTTGTTGTTTTTTTTTTTTGTAATTCAGTTGGTATGATGAGCTTCCCACTGTCATAATGACATAATCAAAAAAAAAAATGAAATACCTATGCTGAACGGTAAATTTATTATATTAAATTGCTGTAAGGTTTGTTTGTTTGTAATTAAGCACAAAGCTACACAATGGGCTATCTGTGCTCTGCCCATCACGGATATCGAAATCCGGATTCTAGCGTTGTAAGTCCGTAGACATACCGCTGTGCCACTGGGGGGCTTGCTGTAAGGAATAAGATTTAGATAAAAAGTAGGCTTAACATATAGTCCTACGAAAATACACACGTTACAAATGAATTACACATAACTAAATTTTGTTTCTTTGTAATTAAGCACAAAGCTACACAATGGGTTATCTATGCTCTGCCCACCATGGGTATCGAAACCTGGTTTCTAGCGTTTTAAGTCCGCAGACATCACAATAAAACGATATTACCTGCCCAATATTTTTCTCTTGAATACTTTCAAATCAACTTAAGCGCGTTTTTAATTTCATCTTTTATTAGAAAAACTTTTAACAAATTTTGTCTATAGTATTAAAATTTATAGTATTTATGCTATAAACATCAGATTATTTAGCAAATGATATAAAGTGTGTTAACATAATTTATTCTGTTTTAGAACTGTTACAGTGGCACTTCTTATGGGGAAAAAAAAACATGTCCCAGTTTTTTAACCCTGGAATTCTGCTAACCCTGCACAAAACAAGGAAATACTATATTTAACTTCATACGATTAAATTTCGTATTCGCGCTAAATTTCACAAATACTGATTAAAAAGGTTCATTTTATCGAACACTTTTTGCCTGTTACACCAACTTAAATTACATGTTATAATTTTGGTTACTACGTTTTGAACGTGTAGATACACAATCTTAACTTGTTGTAGTGTTGATGTGAATAGGTAGGTTTCCTTTGATCAAATCTAATAATTTCCTTCATCTCAAAATATGTAATTTGTTTCCCCTTTTAGATGATTAAACTTCGATAGATTTTGTTACAAATTATTTCAAATTATTTTGTTATTTCAAAATGTTTTATGTGAATATATAACATTGTATACTTCATCATAACAATAGATCACAACAATACGTTATAACAATAGGTCACATGTTTACATTTCAAGTTTCCACTACCTTTACAAGCATTAAAATATGTTTATGTTTTGATAATATAAATTATAATTGTTTCACAATTTAAACAGCCTTTACAAGACGCATCTCTATCGTTGTTCTATATCAAAATATTAATATTTGTAACAGTACACGAAAAAGATGGTTGCAGTGTCGTTATGTCTAAGTTATAAATTTTCTAACTGAAACTGTCTTATTGTTATTAAGCAGGATGTAACCTAGTGATTAGAGTGTCTGAATTGTGAATCCAACGGTTTACTGTTCGCATCCCGCTGCAGCAAACATACACCTACTTTAGAGCTTATTATTTGGTTAGATAAGAGTATCCTCTCTAGCCTATCAGTTGAAAATTAGGAACGGTTATGTGCAGCTAACCCTTGGTGAAGCTCTGCGCGAAATTACTGTTATATGAAAGTTTTACGTGCTTCTCAGTCTATACAAAAAATTAGGAACGGTTATGCGTAGCTAACCCTTGGTGAAGCTCTGCGCGAAATTACTGTTATATGAAAGTTTTACGTGCTTCTCAGTCTATACAAAAAATTAGGAACGGTTATGCGCAGCTAACCCTTGGTGAAATTATTGTTATATGAAAGTTTTACGTGCTTCTCCAGTCTATACAACAGTAATTCTTTTTTAACATCAGATAATTGTTTGATACTTTTCATTGTGATATAAGTCCAGCTT